>NC_045754.1:4713060-4713834 GCF_008692095.1 Etheostoma spectabile
GTAACTCGCTGAGCAAATTCAAATTGCCCTCTCACGAGATCTCTAGATTTACAGGGTAGTATTTATGACTTCTTTTTTTTATTTCTAAATTAATTCCAAGAGAAGTATTTTGGTTATATCACTGTCATGTGACCCAAATAATGTAATAACACAAGTACTATGTCTTTTTATTACCACACTTATTTTTTCTAATTCTATCCCCTATTATTTCTGTTGCTA
This sequence comes from Etheostoma spectabile, assembly GCF_008692095.1. Classification (NCBI taxonomy): domain Eukaryota; kingdom Metazoa; phylum Chordata; class Actinopteri; order Perciformes; family Percidae; genus Etheostoma; species Etheostoma spectabile. Next base: position 4,713,280 of record NC_045754.1, read on the forward strand.
TGAACGCGTTATAGGGTCAAATGCCTAACTAAAATATATAGTCCGACCAATAATAACCAACTTATGTAATTACAACGTGGCATATCTAAACAAAATGAACAAGTACCAGTCATGTGCCTTTAAGACCTTTGCTAATGTTAGCAGTTAGTTGCGGTTAAACAAATAAACCATGAATATGTAAAAAAAGAAAAAAAAGTGACAATTATGTAATAACTGTTCCATGCCTCTACACGTGTGTGTTTTTACCGTGGTACGCAGCAGCTGGCCCCGCTCAGCTGGGGCTTCACAAAGTCACGAACCACATCCCGCCTGTGTCCGAGCTCTGCTCGCTCTGCCACTGTCTCCTCAGGGACGACAGCACTGTACGGGACTGTGAGCAAAAGCACCCCCCCTTCTCCCTCCAGTGGTGGAGCAGTTGCTCTCTGGATTTTCTGACCCAATAGGATTTGAGGGGAGAGCCGGTGGTAGAGTTGAGCTCCCTTGGGATTACCCCAGCTTGGGTTTTTGGCTTGGCTTGAGACAGAACCCTGGAGAGCTTTTGGGTTTAGTGTTTAG
>NC_045754.1:4713884-4726295 GCF_008692095.1 Etheostoma spectabile
AGGGCAAGTATGGTTCTGTACATCTGCCCCTTTTTCCCAAGGGAAACTGCCAGGAAGGTTAGCCTAGTTTTCACCTCCATTAATGTCTGTCCATATGTGTGCGTTTTCCAGGATATAGTTTTATCGATGAATAAAAAATAAATAAATATGCTTATTTTCTGCATTTATATTCATTTACATCAATTGAGTAAATACATCTTAATACAATCAGTTGTTGTGCTTTTCATAACAATGACAAAAAGAACAGGAATACTTCTGCATGCAAACCTCTGTATTGTAACCGTACTTGAACGCATTTTAAGTTTCCGTTATAGAATCTGAAGTTGAAGTGGTCTGAGAGGATGTTTATGTAATGTTTGTTCTGTGAGTCACCATCCATTGTAACCCACATGAGTTTAAACTGACCACAGTTGCTGTTTTCTATGAAGAACTTTTAATAACCCCCTCTCGATCCTGCCGAGTGTGGAAACATAATACTGTACAAATGGTCCTTATATTACATAAGCAAGACAAAGTTCTTTACATTTCACTCCAGTAGAAATCAAAATGATGTTGAACATGTTTCTATCAAAATAGACTGCCGGGTTATTGACGGAGTGAAGAGCACCAAACGCCTGGCGCCATGTGTTGAGTTTGTAACTTTTAAAGCTTTAGTGAGTAACTTTTTGATATTAAAGAACAAGTGTAACATTCAAGCGATTGCCAAATGAGTTGCTACAAAGCTAATTGAGACCATCAGCTCCACACAACTCTCTCTGGATTGGTAAGTGGCTCTTTTTAAGAAATTGGTGTCGTTCGTCAACTTTCCCTCACAGAAACTCGAGTAAAGATAAATCCTCGAAGAGTTCATCATGTTTTTTTAATCCTCCGTGTCCTCCTTGGTTACTAGCAACTGCGTTGGGGTGAAGCGCTATCACAGAAGGCTTGTGTCATGTGGATTCACCGACATAATTGTCATGTCTTAGATTTCCTCATGGGGGCAACAGAAACAACACACTATAGCTTTAAAGGTCTTATTTATGAACTGATGGAAAGAATTGTCAAAATATGTTGCCTCATTTGTTTTTGATTCTGAGGAATTTTCTTCCACTTAAGGATATTAGTAACAGGTCAGGACAAACAGCAACAGCCTCAGCCCGTTCTAAAACCTGTAAGAGGGAAGAGAAAATGGCAAAAGTAATAACAAGAAGGGGGAATACAAAATGGTCTTAAAATAATATATAAAACACAAGTACCGTGCTAGAAGTACCATTTGGTAGCAGAGGTAGTGGGAAAGGGAGCCCTGAGGGCACGAAGTCCCACAAATTACCAACTACAAACCGATCACTCATAACATTTTTTTAGTCTTGCTTTACCAGTCCTTCCTTCACAGCACTGAAGAGGAGGGTCTGCTAGTCCACATAGCACTCCGGTATGGGAGGAACACCCCAATGCCTCTGTAAAATAACCTCAGGAAAGGAACTTATTTTGGTGGAACATGTGTACGTTCAAAAGTGGTTTTAGTTGGTGGTTTGTGCAACAGAAAACTCAGATTGGACAGACAGTCTTAGATTAACGTATCTTCAGCGGCAGGCTTACCAAAACATTGAAAGTGTAATTTGTGTAGTTGTGTTCACTTTAGTTTTATATCTCCTATAGTCTATGGTGATTCACATTAGTTCATTTCATATTTTGTGCAGAGAACGACAGCCAAGCAACTGTGTTGTTCCTCAAATCCACTTTATTGTCAATTCTGCAAAATGTGCCAGACTACAGACCCACGATGCAATAAGGACACTTACAAGTATAATACAAAAGATAAGAATTATATATAAATAAAGAAAAAACAAAGTTGAGTAATATTTACAAATAAGGTAAATAAAGTTATAGTTATACATTTTTAAATAGTGAAAATGTTCGGCAAATGTACACATAACTAAAGATGAAGATAAGTGATAAGTGACTCGTAACACAGATGGAGCAAATCAATGAACAAGAGTGGGAAAGTTTTCTCACAATCATCGATACGTATTCGGAAATGGTTGACCTGTCCTAGAAGGCATAGGGCGTTATCCTGCGTATCACGTAGACGACACCACTGCAGTTAACCGTGGTAGTTCCCAACACAAAGAAAGCGGAAGGTAACGGACATCCTGCCTAAAGCTGAACCAAAACAGAAAACAAACAAATGTCACACAACTGCTGCTGCTGCCGGTCACTGCGTGCGCCCAAAAGAGAATTTAAGTTGCTGCCCTCTGGTTCCCGCTTCAGTCAGCCACCTGCCAAAACAAGTAGATATAAATTCTCTTTTGTACCCTCTGCTATCTCTCTGCTTGACTCTGTAAAGAACAGGTAACGTCTGCACATAAGGCACACCTGGACTTAAACTTTTATTGTTGTATTTATGTCCCCATTTGGTCCGATCCTGTATTTTTAATCGATGTTGTCGTCTTTGTTGTCATGTACTGGATGTCAACTTCTTGCTACTGCGGCAAATTTAATCGCCCCTGGGGGAAAAATAAAGGTCTTGAACTTGAATCCTGCCTAAAAAGGAGGATTGCCGGAGTATTTTCCGGGCGGCGGAGCCCGGAGCATCATGAATATACAGTAGACTTACATTTTTCAGATACCATATGTCTCGTGTCTGGGCCGTTTCTCAATCTTCAGATGGCTTCTCAGTGTCCATTATGTGTTATGGTTGCACTTATTTGATAAATAAAATTGTGTAGTAGTAGAACTGCGTGTAGAAAGTATTATGTGGTATTTTCCGTTGGAGCGCGGAACATTGCAGAGTATCAAACTTTTATCGACTGTAGCAATGAAACACAAATAAGGATGCATGAGGGTTGGGTTTAATTTTAAGGCAACAGACGATAAACAAATCCAGGCAGGATTAGAGATATACGTGTATCAGGTGTGACTGCAGCAAATTTCTTGAAAACAAAACAAAAAAATTACCGTGTCAATATAGACTCTAATTACTCCCTCAGAGGAATATGTGTGTATTTTCTTCCAGTAATTATTAGTAAACTCCCTCTCACTTCTCCTATCCAGTGTAGAAGATTGACAGGGAAAATAGAGAGCCTGTTATTGTGCGGCAACATTTCCAAGAAAAGCCCGAATCTTTTGCAATTAGAACAAATGTCAACCAGAGAGGAAGTAAAGAAAAAGAAAGCAGCTAATTGAAAACATAAAAAGATTCCTCAATTATTTCTGGAAGGAAAAGCATGATACAGGTTGTGGAGGGAAATTATGTATAATAATTTGCATCATTAGGCAAGAGAAGAGGCTGCCTTCACCGTCAGAGTTCCAATGGAAACTTAGGCCAAGCTCAGCAGGGAGCCACATGAAACATTGATTGTGTGTGTGTGTGTGTGTGTGTATATATGTATATATATATATATATATATATATATATATATATATATATATATACTACCGGTCAAAAGTTTGGGGTCACTTACAAATTTCCATTCCACTCCTTTATAGACAGAACACCAGCTGATCTGAGTGGGGGGGGCTGATCTTTAATGCAATATCTACAATGCCCATTATTAGCAACGATTCATTCAATATCCAAAGCCTCATTCTGTTCATCCATCCATCCATCCCTCTCATCCGCTTATCCGGTATCGGGTCGCGGGCAGCAGCTCCAGTAGGGGACCCCAAACTTCCCTTTCCCGAGCCACATCAACTAGCTCCGACTGGGGGATCCCGAGGCGTTCCCAGGCCAGGTTGTATAAATCTCCACCTAGTCCTGGGTCTTCCCCGAGGTCTCCTCCCAGTTGGACGTGCCTGGAATACCTCCCTAGAGGCGCCCGAGGCATCCTTACCAGATGCCCGAACCACCTCAACTGGCTCCTTTCAACGCGAAGGAGCACGGCTCTACTCCGAGCTCCTCTCGGATGACTGAGCTTCTCACCCTATCTCTAAGGGAGATGCCAGCCACCTCCTGAGGAAACCCATTTCGGCCGCTTGTACCCTTGATCTCGTTCTTTCGGTCATACCCAGCCTTCATGACCATAGGTGAGGGTAGGAACGAAAATTGCCCGTAGATCGAGAGCTTTGCCTTCTGGCTCAGCTCTCTTTTCGTCACAACGTGCGATAAACAGAATGTAATCCCGCACCAGCTGCTCCGATTCTCCGACCAATCTCACGCTCCATGGTCCCCTCACTCGCGAACAAGACCCCAGTACTTAACCTCCTTCCTTGAGGTAAGGACTCCATCCCTACCCAGAGAGAGCACTCCATCGGTTTCCTGCTGAGAACCTGGCCTCAGATTTAGAGGTGCTGATCCTCATCCCAGCCGCTTCACACTCGGCTGCGAACCGATCCAGTGATGCTGTGAAGGCACAGGCCGATGATGCCATCAGAACCACATCATCTGCAAAAGCAGCGATGGGATCCGAGCCCACCGAACTGCAACCCCTCCCGCCCCGACTACGCCTGATTCCTGTCCATATATATTACAAACAGGATTGGTGACAAGCGCAGCCCTGGCGGAGGCCAACCCTCACCTGGAACGAGTCCTTACTGCCAGAACCCGACACAGCTCTCGCTTTGGTCATACAAGATGGATGGCCCTAAGAAGGGACCCCCTCACCCCTATTCCGCAGCACCTCCCAATTTCTCCCGGGGGACCCGGTCATACGCCTTCTCCAGATCCACAAACACATGTAGACTGGTTGGGCATACTCCCAGGCCCCTCCAGGATCCTTGCGAGAGAAAGATCTGATCCGTTGTTCCACGGCCAGGACGGAATCCGCATTGTTCCTCTTCAATCCGAGTTCGACTTCGCCGAACCCTCCTTTCCAGCACCTTGTAGACTTTACCAGGAGGCTGAGAAGTGTGATACCCCTGTAGTTGCACACACCTCTGGTCCCCCTTTTTGAAGAGGGGAACCACCACCCCGGTCTGCCACTCCTTAGGCACCGTCCCAGACTTCCACGCAATGTTGAAGAGGCGTGTCAACCAAGACAGCCCCTCCACACCCAGAGCTTTCAGCATTTCTGGACGGATCTCATCAATCCCTGGGGCTTTGCCGCTGTGGAGTTGTTTGACTACCACAGCGACTTCCGCCAGGGAAATTGACGACAATCCCCCATCATCCTCCAGCTCTGCCTCCACCACAGAGGGCGTGTCAGCTGGATTTAGGAGTTCCTCAAAGTGCTCCTTCCACCGCTCTATTACCTCCCCATTTGAGGTCAACAAAGTCCCATCCTTACTGTATACAGCTTGGATGATCCCTCGCTTCCCCCTCCTGAGGTGGCGAACGGTTTTCCAGAAGCACCTTGGTGCCGACCGAAAGTCCTTCTCCATGTCTCTCCGAACTTCTCCCACACCCGCTGCTTTGCCTCGTCACGGCGAGGCTGCAGCCCTTCGGGCCCGTCGGTACCCTGCAATGCCTCCGAGTCCTCCGGATAACATATCCCGGAAAGACTCCTTCTTCAGTCGGACGGCTTCCCTGACCAACCGGTGTCCACCAGGGTGTTCGTGTTACCGCCCCTTGAGGCACCTAAGACCCTAAGACCACGCTCGCTGCCGCTTTAGCAATGGAAACTTTGAACATTGTCCACTCAGGTTCAATGCCCCCGCTCCACAGATGCACGAAAGCTCCGCCGGAGGTGCGAGTTGAAAGCCCGTCGGACAGGGGCCTCTTCCAGACGTTCCCAGTTTACCCGCACTACACGTTTGGGCTTACCAGGTCTGTCCAGAGTCTTCCCCCACCCCCTGACCCAACTCACCACCAGATGGTGATCAGTTGACAGCTCTGCCCCTCTCTTCACCCGAGTGTCCAAAACATACGGCCTCAGATCAGATGAAACGATTATAAAATCGATCATTGACCTTTGGCCTAGGGTGCTCTGGTACCACGTACACTTATGAACATCCCTATGTTCGAACATGGTGTTTGTGATGGACAATCCATGACTAGCACAGAAGTCCAACAACAGACAACCGCTCTGGTTTAGATCAGGGAGGCCGTTCCTCCCAATCACGCCTCTCCAAGTATCTCCATCATTGCCCACGTGTGCGTTGAAGTCCCCCAGGAGAACAATGGAGTCCCCTACTGGAGCCCCATACAGGACTCCATTCAAGGTCTCCAAGAAGGCCGAATACTCCGAACTCTTGTTTGGTGCATACGCACAAACAACAGTCAGAGTTTTCCCCCCCAACACCCCAGGCGTAGGAGGGCGACCTCTCGTCCACCGGGTAAACTCCAACGCAGCGGCGCTCAGCTGGGGCTTGTGAGTATCCCCACACCCGCCCGGCGCCTCACACCTGGGCAACTCCAGAGTGAGAGAGTCCAACCCCTATCCAGGAGTACGGTTCCAGAACCGAGACTGTGCGTAGAGGTAAGCCCCACCAGATCTAACTGATAGCGCTCCACCTCCCGCACAATTCGGCTCCTTCCCCCACAGAGAGGTGACATTCCACGTCCCCAGAGCCAGCCTCTGCGCCCGGGTCTGGTCCGTCGAAGCCCCTGACCTTCGCCGCCACCCATGTGGCAGCGCACCCGACCCCTTTGGATCCTCCCACAGGTGGTGGGCCCATGGGCTGGAGGGAGAAGTGCCACGTTGCTTCTTCGGCTGTGCCCGACCGGGCTCCTGGCAAACCCGCCACCAGCGCTCGCTCACGAGCCCACCGCTGGGCCTGGCCCCAGACGGGGGCCCCGGGCTTCCACCGGGCAGGGTCCCTCTATCCCTTCCTTGATATTCCATAAGAGTTTTTGATTCTGTTCACTAATCTGAAATAATTTAAAAAAACTAATGAGGAAACATCGGAGACCCCTTTTGCAGTTATGTCAGCACATGATGTAATCTGAAAACTGCTGCCCTGGTTAAGAAAACAATGCAACTGATCTCAGCTGGTATTCTGTCTACAATGGAGTGCAATGGAAATTTCCAAGTGACCCCAAACTTTTGACCGGTAGTGTATATGTATACGTGTGTGTGTGTGTGTATATATATGTATATATGTATCTATGTATGTATATGTGTATATTTGTGTGTGCATACTGTGTACATATATATGTATATACTGTATATATGTTACAGAACCCACGCTGGTCCTAGATTGTGCTTTATATTACACAGGACACAGTATAGATACACAGTAAAATCATCCCAATACACACAGCACATTACCACAGTTTTGCGATTCCCCTGCCAAGATAAATGTGTCTGCAACTTGAAATTGCCTCGGCCATCCGAGGAGTCTTCTCACGAGGTGCTGCACCGACGCACAATGCAAAGCGTCTCCCATCACCCACTGTGTTTTTGTACAGAGCACCCTCGGCGAGCCGGAGAAAAGCGTCACTCCCAACTGTTAAGAATGCAATCCGTAAGAAGCAATCTTCTTCCATCTTCCATTGCCTTTTATGAGTGAACAAGGCGGTCACCTATGGAAGAAAAATGACTGCATGCGCACAATCCCCCCGACGGAAACATCGGAGTTCACACTTATGTCGGCTGCGACAAAGTGTGTACGTGAAGGCAGAACAAAAGTGCCATGACGAGTTGCAGTTGAATTGAGTTTATCAGAAAACCGTAGATTTTTATAATCAAATGAAAAAAATGTGTGACTCCGTAGCTTTTGTTGAGCGTGTCTTAAGGCAATTGTTTCTTTTTTAGGTTGTGCAGAGACAGGCGCATATAGGACCAGCCAGGTGAATGGCTGGGTACACCTAATGTTGTACAAATTTATCTTACATTTTCGAGATACTGCATCACAGGTGACCTTTCACAGAAAGGAATAATCAGGTTGTTTTTTTACTTTTGGATTCGGATGACATTTCCTTGTGTCAGTCAGATAGCTTTTGACATAAAAGCCAAGGAAACATCTACAGAGACCTTTTTTACTGTTGTGGAGAGAGAGAGAGAGTGTGGGGGGAAGGGGGGGTTGAATAATAATGAGGAAACTGAGGCTTTTTTAATGTGCAAATACAAGGAGAGCTGTGACCTGTCTTTGGCAGACTTTTGCAACTCTCTGTAGAGACATAATAACAAGGTTTCTCAAAAAGAAACCGAGGCAGTGCCCGTTATCCAGTCGCTTGTCTTAACACATACGCCCCAGAAAGGGGAAAAATAACAAACATGTATTTGTTTTTACTGTTTACAAAGCTAGATACAGCACTTCCTTATTTTATTTTTTTATGAAACACAATTAGTGGGGTTTTCAACTGAAGGAAACATGAGAAGAAATAAAATACTGCAGTAGTAAAGGTGTTGTAATCTAGGTGTGGGCAGGTTACTGTTTCCAACATTTTTGCCCAAATGGAGAAACAACAAAACCATAACAAAGATTTTCACCTTCTATTAAAGGCAACTAAACTTAATAAATGTAGTACTTATGGTCCATTTTACAGGCAAAAAATGTCCTGTTTATTAATTGTCCAATAAAGCAGTTAGGTGAGGAAGGTAGGAGTTTGTGCTGTACTTTAAAGGAGCCAAAACCCCTAAGCTAAATTTGGGATGATGTATACCTTATTCTAAACTTAACCAATTCTTGACTCTGTAGTAACCCTCATAAAGTAAGGACAAGCCAAAATGTCCTCAGTTTAAATGAGACATATGCTCGTTTTCAGATTCATACTTGTATTTTGTTTCTACTAAAACATTTTTTACATGCTTTAATGTTGATAAACAACATGGTTTTTCTCATAATGTCTGTCTGAATCTTCTTGTAGTGCCCTTCTGTCTGAAACGCTCCATTTTAGCGCCCGTCTCTTTATGCCCGTATCCCGAAAAACCCCAGTCTGCTCTGATTGGCTTAACTCTTGTGTTATGTTCCCGTCAACCATGAAACATTATTATCACTTTTTCTGACATTTTTGTCTCTTTTTCAATGTTGTGGGCGTTTTTTCCAAAGTTATTTGATATTTTTAATGTTGACATTTCCAGCGCTTATTTTGAACGGCCATTGTCATGACAAAAAAACTGAAAATGGGTCAAAATTGACCCAAGGACAACATGAGGGTTAAGGGGAAAATATGTGCGCACTTTTGCAAAGAGAGTTCTCAAGCCGTGGGTGGAGATACTCAAATGGGGGGGCGGCCTATTATAATGAGCCTGCGTGTGACAAAGGAAAGGGAGCCAAATTTGAATGGCTTGATAAATGCCATGTAATCTTATCCAGGTAGCCAAAAAAAACACCTGGTTTGTGCTGTGTTACAATTACTGGGTTGGTAGGCACCTGAGATACCCAAAATGTATGGGCACAAGCACTGTGAGGTTTTCATGATATGTCCCCTGTGAAGGTGTGAAAAAGAATTGGACCTCACAAAGATAGAAGTACGAGAGCGTACACACACGGACGTGGGGGAAGTTACTCTGTGGCTCCCTTTTGAAGTTTGGAAAGCTTCATGGAAACCATGGATTCAGAAGAAAAACAACCTTCTACTTGAATAGAGGGAAATACATTTCAAAGAGACTTCTTGAAAATAAAACCTTTGGTCTTTGGGGATTCGAAAGGATTTACAGAACGAGTAAAACTACAAACTCTATGACGTAAACACTTTTTACATATAGTTTGTAAAGATGTTTTATAATTCACTTCAAGATAACAAAGTTGAAGAAGAAATGGTCTAGTTAAAACAGAACATGAAAATTAGTTTTTTTTTGTTTTACTAACTTTCTTAGTGTCATCCCTATATGACGTTACCACGCTAACAGCTCGCTAGCGACAGTGCCAGCTTATGGTTCATGTGGCCCCTTGCCTTGCAGGTTGCAGAGGCCCCTCAAGACTCTCCCCTTCTGCCTCAAACGTATGGTCTCATTAAAACGAACACTCGGGCAGTGCTGAACACAGCATCACACCTTGCATTGAGGTGCTTCTCTGTTCCCTGCAGAGGCCTCCAACTCGCTGTTACAGCAACATAACCGGCCCATGAAGATCAATAAACCTGCACTGTATCCGTAATTGCAATATAGTTAATAATGCAATAAATCCAAATTTAAACATTGTTGATTTTAAATCAATGACTTAAACTCTTAAATACAACTGTGGGTGTATTATTCTCAAGTGTATTATAAACAATGTAATGTGCCAATGAATTCAGTTTATTTCAGTGCTGCAAATCAAGTGATAACGTGAAAGATTTCTTGGCAAATCTCAGGAATGACATTACCTGTTGTGAAGCACTTCAAGAGTCTAACAATGTCTTTCAGAAGAGGTACAGTATTTGCCTCGGGGGGCTCAAGAGCTGCAACGTGATGATCCTGCCGATGAAAGTCTCCATCAGATGAAGCTAGATTGCAGGTTGGTGGGATGCACGCGCACCTTTCGTCGTGCGGGGGAGTTTAATGGGAAATGACGAGGTGCCTGGACAGGAGGCGGAGATTCTGGGGGTGTGTGTGGCCTTTTGGTAATGATTGGCTCTGTCAGCTTTCTAAAATACCTTGTACTGATCGGCCAGCAAGCAGTGGAGGACCGCTGATTGGCTCAGACTTTTTAGCCTGCTACCTTTCTTTCTCCCTTAACATCATAAGAAAAAACACTTTTTGTTCTATTGTGAGGAGGCAAGATTAGAAATTGAAGCTGATGTTTATTGTACAAAATAGTAAGTAGAAGAAAGTGCTGTGAAATGTGTTAAGGGTTAGGAAATGAGGACGGGAAAATGCACATTGAGTACAATTTTGCCAAGTACTTGGGATGTGTAAGTTCAGCACATGAGCCCTTTTGGTCTTAACAAGCAATTAAAAAAGTAAAATAAAAACATATAAATATCTTAATCTACTCTACATGTTGAAGTGCAGATTCAGTTCCTCTGTTGGCCACCAGGTGCACGCTTAATCCTATCCCAGACTGTTTTACTGCAAGTGGGAAAATTAAAGTTTTCTCCAGGGGTACCTCAGAGTAGTGTGCAGGGTATTAACACCTATACTTCAAATGTGTGTCTTGGTGCCAGTTCGGAAATTTGGTGTTCTACAGCAGCAGTATTAATTTTTCTTTTTTTTCTTTTTTTAATTTACATTTGGGCTGTAAACACAACATTGATACATTGTTAAATTTTTTATGGACAAAATGTTAACAAACAGTTGCTTATTTACATCTGATGGATTAATTACCACTCCGATTTTTCCCAAAGCTCCAATGCATTTTAGTTAGGGCTCACTAAATTATAAAAATAAATAAAAAAACAAAACAATGGCTATTTCACATCCACCACATTCCATCATTCAGGGTAATTAAATCCCAACTTTATAAATACAGTGCTATGTTGCCACTGTACCTGTACCTTATTGCTATAATTAGGATTATAGCAGCAGACTCAGATTGTGTTGGGGCCAGGTTCAGGAGAACCTTTTATTTCAGGCTCGGCCCACATTTCAGTTCCCTTCAGTACTCTAGAAGTGGCTATTTCCTCTGCAGTCCATATTTAAAAGCATTAACCAAAAATAATCAGTTCTTCACTGTAATTCATTTCAGTTTGGGAATCCCCGGGCTCCCTGCGGAAAAAGCCTGCTCCTCAACACTTGGCTGGTAAATTACAAATCACAACTAATAGGAATGGGGAAAACTAAACACCAAGAGAGAGAGCTGCTAGCAGCGGCTGTACACTCTGTCAATGTTTGTCATTTTAATTCATATAGAGTGGGAGGTAAAATTGTCAAACTCGTGTCAAATGATTCCCAGTACCTCCAGGAGCTCACAACCCAGCGCAGATGTTGTCCCTTTCTTCTTAATTTTTTAAAGACAGTTTAATTATTTTTGTTTGATGGAAAATAAATTATGAGAGCAGAGAAAACCTAATTGGAGTTTCTTTCTCCTGAAGCTTTCAGCTTAGGCTGAGGCGTCGGAGACCTTGAAGCTGTGATCAAAATGCCAGAGGCGGAATTACTGCGAAGACAAAGGGACTATAGGAGGAAAGAGGAGTGTAGCAGCAAGAGTGGTGGTCGTGGTGTTGTGGGGAATCTGGCAGACCTGTGTGTTAAGCTATAAAAAAATAACTAAGCATTGAAGGAAAAAAAAAACCCACCTACGCAAAGCCTTGGAGTAAGACACTAACCAAAGCAAGACATGGAATTAAACTTGACATCACAATAATAGTTTAATTGCTGTAACAGGCAGCTGGATATTCACGTTGATTTCTAGCGAGAGTATGAAAGTATGAGTGTGAAGTATGAAAAGGTTCTCCTGACTGTTCCGGCTGCTGTTATTTAGCGTACAATAACTGCAAAAGTTTCTCCACTCAGGAAAACGTGGTGCGAAGATCAAGGTGGTCGAGTTGAAGGATGCGGCTCATTCTTTGTCAAGTATCAGTCGAGCTGATTCCAAATCAGGAATATTTTACTTTTTTAGTTTGGTTCAGGTGAGGGCCAGGCCATTTCAGTTTTGGTGCCCTGACAGAACTACACACAGGACTCCAAAATGTTGTTACGAGTGGGGAGGCTGCCTTTATTTATTTCTTTTTTCTTTGTGTCTAAAAAA
>NC_045754.1:4726305-4728000 GCF_008692095.1 Etheostoma spectabile
AAGCCATTAAACCACCTAAATCCTACCTTGGCCGTCACAGACTTTTAGTTCCTATTGACAATGAATAAAACTTTAGTGGAAAAAAAAAGGCTTAGTACATTTCTAAAAATGTTGCTGAAGTTAATAAAACAGGAGGAAATAGTGAAACTACTTTCAACGGTGGATTAAATCACATTTGGTGCTCTAGTGAGTGTTTTTGGCGGCAGGAAGGGTGTGTGTGGGATTGAGTCAAAATAAACTACAGTGTGTGTTTGTGTGTGTGTTCATGGTGATGAAGGAACATGTCACTCAATTATGTTTTTATTTTTTATTTTATTTTTTTAAGTTTTTGGATATTCTTATTAGTTTTTTTTAACTTAACCAAGCCAGTCTTTGTGCTAAGCTAGTTTAACCACGTCCATCTCCTGCTCCATACCTATTTTGCCTTGACATGAGATTGATACTGATCTTTTCATTTCATCTCTCAGTAAGAAATTAAACGAGTGTATATTCCCAAAATGTTGAAGTTTTCCTTTAAGACTGCACTTCTCTTCTTGGTGCAAGGGAGTCCTACAGTATCTGATGTTTTACATTTTTTTATTGTTTTTAACTGCTTTTTAATATTTTATGTAAAGAAAAACTTTCAATTCCCCTTTGGCTGAAATGTGCTATACAAAAAAGCTGGGGGGTATGTGAAGTTCTGGTTTATTCACACAGCATTCCGGGATGGGAGAAAAACCTGCTCTGGTGTATTGGCATTTCTTTAAACCAGTCACAATCGTCATGGGCGGGGCTATGCGCCAGACGGAGCAACGGTGCCGCTGCAAAATAACCTCGGGAAGGAAGTTGTTTCTGTGGAACATGTGTCCGTTCAAAAGTAGTTTTAGTCGTGAAACAGAAAACTCAGATTGGACAGATAGTCTAGCTAGCTGTCTGGATTTACCCTGCAGAGATCTGAGGACCAGGTAACCATAGTCCTCAGATTGGACAGATAGTCTAGTAGCTGTCTGGATTTACCCTGCCGAGATCTGAGGACCAGGTAACCAGAGTCCTCAGATTGGACAGTAGTCTAGCTAGCTGTCTGGATTTACCCTGCAGAGATCGAGGACCAGGTAACCAGAGTCCTCAGATTGGACAGATAGTCTAGCTAGCTGTCTGGATTTACCCTGCAGAGATCTGAGGACCAGGTAACCATAGTCCTCAGATTGGACAGATAGTCTAGCTAGCTGTCTGGATTTACCCTGCAGAGATCTGAGCTATCGTCAAAGTGGAATGAACTATGGTCAGGGCCACCAAAAAACTGAGTTGAGTTGTCTTCCCATCAAAATTGAAAATGAACACTTTTTCTTACATTTTTTTCCTCCCTTTTTTCAACACTTTTGAGGCTTTTTTTCCAATGTTTGTCACTTTTTTTAAGTTTCCAACACTACGTAACACTAACTTATTAACTTTAGTTTTACAGTTATTTTTGGAATTTATGGTCAGTAAACCTCATTTATAGGAAATTATACCTAATGTTTGAAAAGCAGAAATTAGGAATTATTTAGACTAAAATTAAAGGAATGTATGTTGACGGATAATCAGACTGGAATATGCCAACTTTTACTCTTCAATTTGTTTTCAAATCCTATAAAATTGAATAAGACCCCCCAAAATGAATGAAAGTAGAAATTTGTACTTGCCAAAGAGCATTGTGTGGAATCAATCAGGTTATTT
>NC_045754.1:4728010-4736226 GCF_008692095.1 Etheostoma spectabile
AAAAGAACATTGATATAGGAAAACAGGTCAATTTGACCCGGGGACAACATGAGGGTTGAGAATGTAACATGATTGGCTAAAGCTTTGCCTTGCAATATGTTCACCAACATTTTTTGGACTTTGTCGGCGTCAGTATATAGATAGTCCCCCCAATCAGAGGTGGACATATGCTGTACATCCATTTACACGCACCACTGCACCTCTGGTGTCCATTCGCCATGAAAATATACAAGCAGGCTGGTAAACCTGACCGGGCTGTGTGCCGTCAGACAACATCACCTGTTTGTATTTAACATTACGCAAACGTACTGACTCGTATGCCAATGGACAGTGTTGCCTATTGAAACCTTAAATTGGATGGCAACAAAACAATCCTTAAGTTGGACGGATATTTACTGGCAACACAGTTGAAAATATACAATTATGCATAATATAAAGTAACAATTCAGTACTTTAGGCTTTTTGTCCTTGTTTGTCAAAGAAAGCCAAGCTATTATGTTTGTAACTTTTCCATCAAATACTTGCCTTGGAGTAGGTTAAAAGAAAAGTGTGGGTCAAGGTGTCTTTTTCTGACTGCATTTCAAAAGGGGAATCCATCCTGGAAGAGAAGATGTTCAGAACGTTTGTCAGTTCCATCCAACTGCTTTTTTGCGAAGGTAAATGTTGGATAAGACAATCCATTTGTGCCACACGACTCAAAGTCACTTTAATGTCATGTTAACTAAAAGGAAAGCCTCAATTTAAGACATGAGGTGGAATGAGAAGGCGTTCTGACACATCTTTCAGTGACAGAGCTATTTGCTATCCTCTTTGCAGTTGGTCTGACCACAGCGTAGGCAAGATTTTCATCAGCCCGTTGCCCTGCCAAAACTCTGAAGGATAATTTCCCCTTAATTACACACAAAGGAAGACTTGTATCTGACCGTTCATTTCTCTCAGCAGTCTAATGGCGCCCTTTTGGTGCGGCTCCTCCATGCCCACTGGGGTGTTCAGACATCTGTCATAAATTGAGAAGAGCGGCCTGATAAAACATTGATGTGTTAAATGCATGTTACTTTCAGCTTTGGACAGAGTGGACGAAAAAAGCTCTGTTGTTGATCAAATCAAGCTCAGGGCCTGAAACTCCTCAATGGACAACAAACACGAGACTGGAAGGAAGGAAAACTGGATTACAGGGAAATTAAACAGAGACATGGCAACTTTTATCTCCTTAAATCTCTATTAGTGTTTGTCCATGCCATGAAAAAAATACATTCATTTCCTCCTGGGGTACTGTAAACTAAAATAAATTAATTCAGAAATAAACATAGTCCCATTCAATACAAAAAAGACCATGTGCAGGACTGCAAGGACTAATGGCTAAGCGTATTTGTGATTGCCTTGAAAACATGGTAGTGAATTTGCATATTGAGTGCAATTCTGTTATGACATCCAGTATTTGAGGACCTGTTTCTAATGCTTTGTACTCACAGCACTTCCCTCACATATGCATAATTCAAACGTCTACATTTTACTTTAATGCTCTGTTGTTGCAGAATTAAGCATAAACAGACAGTTCTTTACAGCCAACACGGAGAACAACAGGGTCTGGTCATCTGTGTTTTAGGGGATGGAGGAACCATGTGAGAATTCAAGTGTTTTTATCTGGATAATGATCTGTGAGCTTCTCACCCTATCTCTAAGGGAGACGCCAGCCACCCTCCTGAGGAAACCCATTTTGGCCGCTTGTACCCTGCGGCCTGACAAAAATTAGTTATTTGATTTTTGTATTTCTTTAATATTTTTGCCATTGTTTTAAAAAGAAAAGGTCACCTATTTACGTACCGTACATATATAATTAACAAAATAAAATCATTAATCATAATCATCATAGCTTGATGTCAAGCTATTTCATTGAAGTAGTGGAAACTTTGACGTGATGGTGGTGCTAGTTAGGAGGAAAAACCAGAGAATCACCCAAGTCATTACAATATATCCTCTGGGGACCTTGAAAATCTGAAGCAAATGTAACATCAATCCAACAGTTCAAGTCTTTTCACTCCAAATCCCAAATGTCAACCTCACAGTGCTGCTATAGAGGAAAAGTCAGGTTATCAGCAAAGTACGGTCGTACGACACGTCACAACGCAGCGTTCATGGGAAATGTAGGATACGTTCTACAAGCAGTGTTGCCAAATCAAGATTATGTTTCCAAGCCAAACATAACCACCCAAAAGTTCTTGGCACAAAAACCGACTAATCTGGAAACGTTCCTGCAGCCGGCCCATTCCAGCAGCCTCCGTCATCTTCACACAAACTGGCTGTTAACTGTAAAATATTACACGCCAAAGTTCATTTTATCCCGCATTTGGCAGGTTGGCGGGTGTCAATTTAAAGTTTATAATATAGAAAAACAATGTTATTCTAATTTGACCATAAGCCCATATCTGTAGATCAACATCCCTCTCCCTACAATCCCTAACAACGTAGTGTCAGGACTAAGGAGTCATACAAGTTTTTGGGAAAAAATCAGTTTTCAAGGCAGATTTGCTCTCGAGTGTGAGCCTGTTTAAGTGAGCCTTGTGTATTGCTACTAAGTTATGGTGTTTACAACAAAATGTGCGCTCAGACAGATGCCCCCATTACTGCATACCATGTGTCCTGGTGACGGGACGTAAAAACCACCAGCCTTTCTTCACGATTCTCTGCAGAAATAAATGAACCTGAGGACTGTAATTAAGTTCAGGCCTCCTTAACCAGTTCAGGTGCTGTAGCGGAGAAAAGAGATCCTTCAGTTAAGGCAATAACCCCCATTATGGTCTACATAAATCTACATTTTGCCACTCTATAATGCTACAGGAATTTAATGAACATTTTTGAAAGTGTGATTCACAGAAAAACTGTCTGCACACAAAGGGCACAAAACTCAGACTTTGTTTTTAGTTTTCTCTACATAATTTTAGTTTTCACGTTGTATGTCCTCAGTGTTTATTTGGAACTATGTTTACGTCTTTTGAACAGTTTATCTATTTGTTTATGCTGATCAGTTGAATATGTTTGAACTCTCTTGGAATTAAAAGATGAAGAGAAACCGTGGTTAACATCAGACAGCAGAGTTTCATAAACATATTGGATTTACTTTATTTCTTAAGCTACCATTTTATACTGATGGAGGGAAAATCATCTGCGTCTTTATTATTATTTATTACTTTGTGATGATAGATGCATTTTGAGTCACTATGGAATTACACTAAATAATAATTGAATAACGAGCTGAATATTAATTAGTAGTTCTGGGAGCCAACTGTTAAAGTATTTTCGATGCATGTGACTGCAGTAGAACAATGGACTGCTGCTTATGTAGATGAACATGCATATGCAATGATATCAAGGCACTCAAAATCTCGTATCTT
This sequence comes from Etheostoma spectabile, assembly GCF_008692095.1. NCBI lineage: Eukaryota > Metazoa > Chordata > Actinopteri > Perciformes > Percidae > Etheostoma > Etheostoma spectabile. Next base: position 4,731,403 of record NC_045754.1, read on the forward strand.
TGCTCATCCCTCTTTGAGTTGTTGAAACTTGTGTGTGTAATTCCATGAAAAGCCCCTGATTAATTAACTGATTAATTCACCTTAGCTGCCGCATTCAGCTTCATACTGCACGCGACAAAATGCAGAATACATCCGAGAGACTTATGGGTTCCACAGCTATTAACTACTCTGGTATTGATTCTTATCCGCCCCCTCTGCTTGTTTTATTCTGACGGCTGGTTGTATTTTGTGAGCATGGACGGAATATTTTTAAATAATGAAGTGCAAATCTGCTTGTATCCCACTTATTTGAATATGTGCGGAGCTGCAGGGCTTCTTATTGTTCCTATTGTCTGTTTGCGCTCACCTCACGGAGTGTCGTTTTTAATGAGGCAAACATGATATTCTCCAGGTCTTTGCTCCATGGTAGCAGCATCTCCTCTTGTACGTCTGTGGGGCATGCAGTTAAAAAGATTAACAAAAAATATGCTACTGCCGCCGCATCTGGAGCTTCTCTCTCTCTCTTTGCCCACCCTCTCTCTCTTATGTGTTTTTTAATCTCTGTTTTTGTGCATCTGAAGCCATTACGCTCACAACAGAAGGCTCAGAAGTGGAACAGCAGGATGAGGAAGATGAAGAGATGATGTGAAGAAGAAAAGGGAGAGGTAGAAGTTGTGTCTGCATGGGAGAACTTCAGGGTTCAAGCTCTGCTTGAAACACCACAGCACCAAAGATTATTTTGTACCCTAAAATAATGTTTCCAAAATCGCTTCAGTGGTTTATCAACCCGTAACAGGGTGAACGACACTTCTGCATTTGCTTTGCAGCTCTCTACCGGCTATAACCGCACTATGCAAGCTGGCCAGATTGGGTAGCGATCTTTAGTCTGAATGAGACAGCGGTAATGGACAATTCCACGTCCAACCTGTAGGGGGACCAAAGAGGAAAAGTGCTTTGGTGTTGCTATAACCCTTGTGCTGTCTTCCCGTCAAAATCAACACTTTTGTTGACAGTTTTCATCAATGTTTTTTACTTTTTCTTACGTTTTTGTCCCTTTTTCCAATGTATGTTGATGGATAAGCACAGACTGGAATATGTCAACTTGTACTCAATACTATTTCAAAACAATTTTTTTTTTTTTTAATGCTAAAAAATTGAATAAGACGCCCATAAATGATTGAAAGTAGAGATTTGTTCTTGCCAAAGAGCGTTGTGTGGAATCAATCATGTTACTTTGGGTAGTGAAAAAGAACATTGATATAGGAAAATAGGACAATTTGACCTGAGGACAACATGAGGGTTAAAATCAGCTGGGATGCTCATTTCTTTCTCACAGTGCAAATCTTTTAACAACTCTTGTTGTGATTGTTGTGGCTCCCGCTGAAAGAGACCAACCTCTGTGCGACTTTGTGTTCGGCCCACAATACACACCCATAGAGAGGGAATTAACATTTTCATGCTTCTCTAAGAGATTTGATGCAATGCCAGGAGAGAATCCGATTGAAATGATCTTTCCAGACTCATTTCTTGGGTTTTGGAGCTGGATACCGGTTGCACCGTTTTCATGTCCAGTAGAAAAACCGAGTTCTGTGCTTCTGCTACAAATTAATGACCTTTTTAACCACATTTTCTTTAATCAGTGCCTTCCCTTGCTTGTTTTCTTGTAAGCTGCGCACTTCATGATACGCAGCAGATGTTTGAGACACAACCGCAAAAGAAGAAGTTACACTGTAATCTTGCAATTAATTGCACCAGTAATAAGCATACATTCAAATATCCATTCATTTCTCCAGTTAGCATTTGTTTCAGTTGAAATGGGTATTTCAGAGTGGCTCCTGGGCACATCCTTTATTTATACTTTGATTTCTTTATTTTCTCAACATACAAGCACTGCATTTAGCAAATTCCATCTGCAGTTCCTGAGCATATTTTATAATTTTAAATATAAAAAAAAAAAAATCATAAACAGATTGTTATTGATGTCAAAAGATTAATGAATGAATTATAAATTATTTTCATCCATGAACTGAGCACCTAGAATTTGACATTTGTAGGTTTAAACCTGCAGATTTCAATAATGGTGGCAGGTTTAGCACTTGAAATATCATTGTCATTTATTAAACAATAGGAGCGTGATTTTCCACAGAAAAAAAAGAAGCAGGATTTTAATTTCTAACCGGCAACCTTTTGATTTTTCCCACTGAAATTACAATTACATCATCACTGGCAGATTTTATCAGTTGTAGCTAGCTAATTACACGTGAGCAAATGTTAGCTCCACATGTTGTTTAACAGTAACTGTCATCTGCCTGGCCAACGTTTTTAGGATTCTAACTGACACTTCAACAATTGAGAATGTTGTCAATTGGGTCTCAAATATGCACTTGATGGCTGCATGTCATTCTAAAAGTCTGACGCTAAAGCTAAAAATCTCCAGGCATAAAGTCATTTTCCACCCGTGTTATTTTTTTGTTATTGTGCTGGAGTGTACAGCTAGTTACGGTCTCATTAAGTATGATACGAACAGAAAAAGGTTATTTGGTTGTAGTTTGGCTGCTTAGATTGGTTAACTAATTTTTACAACAGTAGGCGTTGCTTTACACTACAAGAGAAAATGATATGGACTAACAAAATTAGGCAAATGTAACACTAGCTAGGCTAATAAACGTGACTTGTGTTGCCTAAATTCAGTAAAGAGCCAGTAACATTACACTGTAACAAATTTAACGTAAAATATACAGTAACTGTAAACAATTGGCAGCAAGTTACTGTGAATTCTTTTTACAATAAAAGGTATCGTACTTCCATTTACAGTAATTTAAAGTATTCATTGTAAAATACAAAACAATTAAACACTGATTTTAGTGTTATGATCCTAGGAAAGGAGGACCCAAGCGTAAAAAACAGAGTCCAGCAACATCAAAAATCCAAGAAACAAGAAAAAAAAAAAAAAATAACTCGAGCTCAGGGGCTGGCAAAACTTACGGGGAAGGAAAATTGCAGGGAAGCAATCGGATAGTGGACAGACTGGAACATACAAACAAGGCGAACAGAAAAAGGATCTGACCCAGGACAAAGAACGCACAAAGACCAAATCCAGTGGGTAACGAGGAAACAAGAGGCAGGGCTTGGGAACAGGTGGAAAACATCAGGTAATCACGGAGGCGGGAAAACACTGGAAGTAGAACTAAATACAAGACGAGACAGAGACCAGACTTCAAAATAAAACAGGAAACAGAACACATACAAGACCAGACCAAAAAAACGTACAAAAAATGCAAGACAAGACAGAACCAGGCTAAAACATGAACACCAAACCATCACATTTAGTTGTATTTACAGTATTGCTTGTTTTACTGTAGAGTAAATATTAATTAAATACTGGGATTTCAATTGCGTATACTGTGCTGGTTTATTTACTGTACAAATACAAACAGTTGAGTTAACAGTTATGTATTGTATATGGCAATACATTACTATTAACATATGTAACAATTAAATACTTAAATTCAGTTTCTCATTGTACAGTTTAATACTGTGTCACTGTGATTTAATATTAGCAGCATTGATAAAATCACCCATATTCTAAAATAGAATTAACTGCAGACAACATGAACATTATTAACAGTTATTTAAGATTTGATGAACAGGAACGGCACTTTACAGTATTCTACTGTAACAATCCTATGCAGTAATGTTACTGTGAAATCTACAGTAAATAACTGTAGATTTCACATCCATTATTTCCAGTGTTGCCTCGACTCTAAAAGTATCTAGGCTTTCACACAGTGAGGAAACACCAAACAGTAGATGTTCTAGTTGTAAACAGTCCTGACATTACTACCATAGGTTGTAAGACAGTTAGCCCTGCATGCTAACGATGGTATTTTACATTACAGCAGATATACACACTGTTTAATCCATTCCTTACAAATTTGCTCTTGTAATGTGAAAAAAAACAACCACCCACCAAATTCTTTAAACAGTATTGCTCTTACTACACCCCCATGCACGCCAATTCGGTTCAGAGTTGCAGGGGTTTGGCAAACAGGAGCATCTCTGGCCGGATGCTGCACTGAGCTGAGACATGGAGGTCTGGGTCTGTGATAATCCCAGTCCAAATGTCTCCCTTTTGTGCAAACAAATCCCACGATAGGGCCAATTCAGAACTCTATGAGGAACGACAGGCAGCAGATTTCTCCAAGTAAACCCTTATGTGTGAGGAAGGACTGGAAGGACATGAAAGCACTGGCTCGCATCCTCACTCGCCTCTCTCCCTCCTCAATTTTTCCTATCATACTCCCCTCCTCTCTCTCTCCCTCTTCCCATTTAAGAGTTTGCCGAACATCCTTGAATTTAACCCTTGTGTTGGCTTCACGTCGACCGTGCACTTTCTTGTGTTTGTGGGTCAAAATGTAAACTTCTTTTTCAACGTTTCGGTCGTCTTTTTAAAAACCAAAAAAGGGGTTTTGTCACTTTTTCAAGGTTTCTGTCCATTTTTTATCTATGCCTTTTGACGTTATTGTGGGCTTTTCCCCCCGCGGTTTTGAAGCTTTTGCGAACATTTTTGTCACTTTTTTCAACATTCTTTGAATGCTATAAAATTGAATAAAACATCCAAATGTAGAGAAAGTAGTGGGCTGATCATTTATTTTACTTGTGAAGAACGTTGTGCGGAAAAATCCACTTCATTTTTCTGAAAATTTGGGTAAAAGAAATCATGGGTCAAATCTGACCCGAGGACAACACAAGGGTTAAGGTGTTTTGAGACTGTCACAGTGAGGGACAGCTCTGCAGCGTTCAGAAAACTCTTGAGTATCCTTTGAAAACCCATGTTTCTGCTCT
>NC_045754.1:4736236-4746844 GCF_008692095.1 Etheostoma spectabile
CCTCAAGCAGACAAAGGATTTCTCTCTGCGGCGGTCAAAGTGTCTCGGAGAGCACAGCGCACCACAACAAATAAAACATCACATGTTGACTAACACAAATGCTGTTTGGCGTTTGCCTGCTGACATATTTTCATCATTCATCCGTTATGATTGGTAATTGGAGTCAAAATGATTTAGTTGATTTTTTTTTTGTAAAGACAAACATCTTTGTTTGATTTTAAAGCTGACCTTTTCAATCTGATTTGATGACAGCGATAACAAAATGCAAAAAGAATCAGTGATAATTATAAACAAATTGCAAACAAAGGAACTCATTCAATGTGTCCTTGTTACCCTTATCTGAGAAGACAAAAAGCTGCTGATTCCCAAAGTATTTCCCCACAGTGAATTGCTCTGTTTTAATAGGCAACGTTCCTTGACATAGAAGCATGTTATATTCATAATCATATCAGTATTCATTATTTCAACTGGATTTCCATCAGCTTGCTTTGGCGACTAGCTAGCCCAATACCTCGGAACAAACCCCCAAATGTTCTTCAGGTTTAAGGATCATTCCTACCAAACAGGGGAAGGAACTACCAATGGCCCCAACATGGGGAGGCCCCTCCAAAAAGTCTGGAAATAAGAACTTTTAGGTTGTTAATGTCACGGAAATCAGTATTGTTGGCTGAATAAATAGTTTGACGTACATATTCTTGTGTCCAAAACAATACTGAAGCCTCTCGGATTGTGCAGACGAAAGCAAGTCTTGATTCAGTTATTTGTACATGAGAATAGACACATGAAGTGGGTGAAGGGGCTCCAGATCTTTGTGCTTCAACACAGTTATATGTCTCAACAGGCGGTGTCAAATAACCAGATACATTTTATGGCAAAAGTTAATTGTTGTGTTCAGACAATCCATTCTGGAGTTTTATCCATCATCCATCGATCCAAACCGCTCCAACTGTCACCTCTGTCACAACTGTCATCCATCACCTAACATCATTAATACAGTATCAGAAGAACCACGAAAATTACTAATAGGCTTTTATTAGGGCTCCATTAAAGAGGACACAACTATCCAAAGACGTGTCTACATTTCCTATGACATACTCATACTAAGCAGGTTTCACCTATGTAGTGTTTAAACTGGAAAAAGTCAGTATGCATAGAATAAAATGCTAAATTATAAGTTTGCTCTGTTTAACCTCGATGCGTACCCTGATTTCTCTGCAGGTTCCCAACCTATTTTGCTTGTGACCCCCAAGCAGTGTCTCCATGTGACCCCTGTCCATAGACTATAAGTCTATGAGAGGTTTTTAGGGTCTGAAGACTTTTCCTGTTTTATTTTTACATATTTTAGAAGCCTGGAGTGGAAAAACTATACAATATCAAGCAAGCAAAACAAAGATTAGTTGAAAGTCTGAAATTAACAGCCCAAATTAGCTTTTTCTTTTTTCTACACTGCTAATATTGTGGTACTTATTCATCTCACAACCCCTGGTGTGTGTCCTAATTCTCCACTATTATAAGAATCTGCAATTGCCCATTGAACAGCTGCACTGTGTTTTGTGCCTTGCTCAAGAGTCCATCCATATTAGGTCTAAAGGGAATAGGAGAGCATTTTATATCAACTTTCCTTGCCTGCTGTTCCGAAAACATTCAGTATTTCAACAGGCAACCTGGTGTTAACACCCTTCAGCAGACATTTGTAATCTGCAGCCTCCCCTGGCCGGGCATCGTCTTACAACAATTGCTGAGACTGCGTCCTCGGTCTCAGAGAGGTTTATTGCCTTTCTCTCAGTACATTGAGTTCTCAGGTGAAGCTGCAAAACAAAGTCCTTTTGATAATTACATTCACTGTCATTTGCTTGTGCGGCCTCTTGTGATTTATCCCCCTCCGAATGCTTTTGATTCATCATTGCTCCAAAACATTTGATTAATTCCCTGCTTTGGCAAGCAGCCTGCCAATTACTTTTAGGGTCAATCTTAATCAGCATAACACTGTGCTATTGTGTAGATTAGATGAGAAGCGTATCATTAAACAGGACAATAGAGAGGCTGGCTGAATGACCAAATCAGGGCGACTCTCCTGGAGGATTGGTAAAGTAAAGTCGAGGTCACGCAGAAAGTTTTTCTAAGCCCATCCCGACCATCCAGTCTGGCTTGGAGTGATTTCTGTGGCGCATTCGGCTTCATAACAGGTGATTGGGTTATTAAAAGTATAGAGCAGCTGAAATCAGGCAATAACTTTGTTTGATTTTAACAAGCCCAGTCTGTCTGGGCTCATGCAGAGGAAAGCGGTCCAAGCCACACCAAGTTTTGAGAGTGATGCTGGCAAATGCTTATGGGAGATTAGGAGAAAAGCAGATTACTGACTTTTACCATAAACTTCCATTGATGGCGACAACGAAGATTCTTAACTCAATTCTTTAGAGGAGCAATACAGAAATCAATCTCACACTTGAAAATCTCATTCATTTTGCATACAGTAAATTAATTATAACTTGGTTAGTTTTAGTGGTAGAACATTTTCACTCATCAACCAAAGATCACAAACATTTGCTGGTTCCATCTTCTCTAAATGGATTTTTTCCCCCAGTTTTTAATATTGTAAATTGAATGTCTCTGAGTTGTGGATGACTGTAATTGAAAAAAACAAGCCCTAAATTCAGAGATGCATACTTCAAATAATACAAAGTTCGCACTTTTAAAACAAGATTTTGAACTGTATTCATAGTGAAGGTTGCTGTACAAACTATATTTTTGAATGAATGAGTTTAGGTGGTGTGTGATCCTTAGCCATCTTTGCACTATCACGTACTGCGAGCGGCTTAGTACAGTCTGCGGTGCCCTTTGCAGGGCAGATTTGAGAACTCCTGTTGTCTGATCCAAGGTTGAGTCTGCAGCTCAGTTTTTCCTGCTGTGAAAGAGCAGAAGGAGGCACATTGCTCACTAGCTAGCCTGGAAGATTTTAGTTTCTATTGGCTTCAATGGAATGTTTTACTAGTCTGGCCATCACCAGACCAAGCCAAGCTCAATAGATCTGAGATTGGGGAGTCTGTTCTGTATTTTCTCTGCACAAGAGGCGTGTCACCAACTTGCATTGTTCAAATGACTCTGTATACGTTTGGATAGTCCTTCAACCAATCAGACCAAAGATCCGGGTGACGTAGAAGCGACAGAGGCATCACCGGTTTGCTGCGCTTCGGTGGCGTTCGGTGGGCGCTATGTTGAATGTAAACAAGAAGCTGCTTGGTGGCTTATCTATCATCATCGTGTTAAACCCGCCTGTAGAGGCTAAAAGCCCAAGCTTCAAGCCCCTGAGGTGCCTTTCCACGGGATAGAGTAATTGATGCTCTTTTTATCTTTCTTGATCAATGAAAGTCCAAGTCATATTTGCAATTAACATCGTTGGTTCTATTTATTTCAATGAGATATAAGTTAATAGACCAGACAAATTACTGCTTTTATGTATACTTACATGGTGTTGCTATGCATTTGTCTGGGTGTGCGTGTGTTGCCGTGTGGTCAAAAACTGCATGTGCTACCAGGTTGAGACTGAGGAACCCAAAGATTAATTCCTATTTATACTAAGAGCACTAAGTGGCTCTTACACTGCAAATAACGCGTCAGGTAGATAAGCCAGTACGGATTGGTTTCCGCAAAATTGTGAACTGAAGCAAGAGAATTAAATGTGCAGGTTTCCAGACCGAGCTGCAGGGAGAAATCAAATCGCCGGCAGAGTGGGCGGGGTTTACCCAGCCTAATATTTTAATGTCCTAGTCTAATGTTTTAATGTCCCAGTCTAATGTTTTACTGTTCCATGATCCAGAAGCTTACGTCATAACCAGATGTTACTACTGATCAAACCAAGCCAGAGTTTCGTCTGTGTTGTTGACAGTCCGGAGATAAAATCATAGCGTATTTAAAGATGCTGATCTCCTGCCTCCATCTTTTTGCTGCAGTTGTTCTCATTAAGATTATTTTTAAAAAATGTGTAGGATTTGATTCATAACAGCTGACATTACGTGTGTGTGGGAGAAAATGAAAAGAGATTGCACTGTGCCTTGAGAGAGTGTTATTTTAAAATGCAGCTCATCCAGGTCTCTGCAGGTCTCAGCAGATCTGAAGTTCATATCAGGTTCCCAAAGTTCACTCACCTCTTACAACTCTGCAGAGTTTACACATCTTCTTGACCAAGTCTCTCCATCTGCCCTTTCATCCAGATTTGGCTTTGTCCTCCATTTCTTTGTCTTTTTTATTATGTGACAGCACAGCGGAAGAACATAGATTGTGACCATATCGATGACATTTAATTTACGGGATAGTCCCGGTGCCACAAGACAATATACAATCAAATTATTTTGACAGCCATTTTAATTCCAGAGCTCGCCTCCCTACGTGTACATTCCACCAAAACAACTTCCTTCCCGGGGCTATTTTGCTGAGGCACCGTGGCTCCGTCAGGCGCTCAGCACCGCCCAAGACAATTTTGATTAGTTTTAGAAAATGGACAAGGACAATAACATTAATTGCATGTCTATGACATGATGCATTACACCACTATCCACCACCCCAACATCCACACCTTTACTGTCTAATTCACTACATAAACAGTACAGTATACCTTATCCAATATGAATGTAATTTGTTGGTTACTGGTCTGACAAATGGAGTTTATGTCCTTGCATTTTTGTTGCGTATCATCTATTATCTATATTAACTTCTCGTCTTTGCTTGGTTTGTTGGTCAACCAACTAGTCCAGTTGTTTAAAGTCCTGCATTTGTTGAGGTCCAAATCTACCAAAACATAATAAATCTCTAGCTGTTGAGTTAATCTTCTTGTGTATTTATTTCTACTGATAGAACATTCAGGTTCTCTATTACCTAATTATATAATTAGAAATCTGTTGGGTAAACTGGATATTAGTTCTCTGAATGCCAGTGTTCGGGGTTTTAGTTCTTGAAAATACATTATTAGGCTTATGTTATAGAGTTCACAATTACAAATATATTTGTTTATTTGAGGGGTTTCAGCAAGCTCTCCTTTGGGATTTCAAGAACCAGATAGGATATCTAATCCAGTCTAGTTGTACCTGTGACCCTGGGTGCAGGATCTCCTGAGGAGAATTGGTTGCATGTGGTGGGACCAAAATTGAAGCGACTTCAGGTATTTTTTCATTTTCATCATTTTAGGAATGGAGCATTTTCTCCTGGATTAAGGAAACCGTGAGGTCATGGTAGCTGGGCATCCTCCAGGTTTAAGCCTGATACTTCATGAGTCAATTACCATGTGGGTCCAATACCTGCACAGAAAGACAACCTCTGGTGCAATGTTAGTTACACATGTGCCATGGGGAGCCGGCTGTGACTCCTAGCTGTGACACTAGATTCAAATGTAATAATAAAATGCTTTTAGCCCCAACCAAGGCCGTTGAGTTTTTGCATTTGTCTTTATTTTTATTCCCAGATTCAGTAAACCCAGATAATACTACATGAAGACCATAATAAGGACAAAACGTAATGTGAAATGTCAATGAAATAACTTCATGTCTCACATGTTTTCCTTGGCCAACACTTCCTCAGCTCAGCTCAGCACTGCATCTGTGTATATTTCTTACTGCGCCACCGTTTCAGACTCAACCAATTGTGTAATATATGTATATACACACACATATATATTTTATCAGTCTTTCAGCTAGTGGAGCCTTGTCTCATCTAGTCGGCAAAAAAGAGTAAAACAAATCAATGCAGGACTTCGCAGTGAAACTCTGTTAGGATTGGTCGGGCATCACCTCTCATCAGTATTCCATCATCAGTCTAGAACCTAGCGTGGGCTTCTTTAATTGTCCCTCTGCAGGCAAGGCAGTTTAAAAAAGACGAAAAACACCACATTCACAGAGCTGTCAAGAAAAGCAGAGAGTAAATACAGCCAGCCATCACTCCAGCTACTTACACACCCCATTAGTTATTGGCCTTGCAGATGCCCTTGCCTGGGATTCTTTTGCAGCTCCCTTTCACCTACTCTATCACACATTGAGTAAAGCCCTGATCCAGCTGGGGATTTCACTTGAGCTTTTGGCCTCAAAACATGCTAACCCAGGGGGTAGGATTTCAAGCTGACATGTCACCCCCGGTGCCGTAATCAGGGGCTCTGTAGTGCCAAGCAGCTGGTGCCAAAGCTGGTCCTTCATCTCGACTCACCCCGGATTTGAATAGGTGCTTTAAGCAAACATCTATCCAGCACAATTTTGAAATTCAAATACGGGAAAACACCTGGTCTTTGGCATTTGTCAATTATAATTCAGCCAGAGGCTCATTAGTAAAATTACTTCTCTAAACAGAGATAAAAGGACATTTTCATAATAAAACCATCATGTTTCCAACACAGGAGCTGAATGTAAGTTGGATGTGCTCTGCTAATGCTCAATTAACTTCAGTGTGTGTCCGGACTGGAGGTTTGAGTGCAAGGAAAATTAGAAGAGAAAAAAATACATTTGCACATTTACACTGATTCAGATCAGTTCAAAGGCATAGTTCAAAACAGACAGAGCCCTTTTGGATGGAAAAATATTGCATGACTAACTCAAAGAAACCTCAAAATCCCATCATCCTTTCACTGAAAAATTAAAATCTCTTTAGTCACGCAAGGGGAAAAGGGAGAGCTCAAAGTAACTTTACATTGTAAGCAATGAACACGTGATTACTAAGGTACACATGGTAGCTGATGGTAGCATTTCTGCATGTTTTTTTACAGGTCTGCTGGTCTTTCTTTCGGCTTTTTAATAGAGAGAGAGGACCAAGATACTCTTAAGAGATTTACATTGTTGTGATAATTTCTCTGCAAGAAAGTCTTTTATTCCTTAGAATAATAACAGCCTTTTTTGACATTTGCCTCGTACGATGACTGCTGTGAGGGACCAAGCAGTTAAGCATGAGGAGTCACAAGAGAACTTCCAAAAAGCAAGAGTTTTATTTCCCCAAAAAATAGTTACAATGAAATAAAGATAAAGTTCTGGGCCCTTAAAAGAGGTCAAATAAACAGACAGTAACTAAGGCTCAAAACATAAGGGACTCAAAAAAAAAAAATACAACTGACCTACTAACAAAGAAACAAAGGGGACTTTTATATTGGCTGATCAGACCAATTTAAACATACAGGGGGGAAACACAATAACTGCAAACTAACTTCAGAAACAAATAATGACAAACCTACCTAAAAATGCATTCCAAAGAACATATACTTTTACTTATCTTAACTCTACAAAAATTACTTTATATAAACTCTAAACCCCAGAATACCTACAACGAGAATAAAGCTACCCCCCCTAGACATATCAAGCAGTGGTAGTGTCCAATTAGGCCACCTCCCCTATAAAGCTGCTCTTTCTCCAAGCGCCACCTCTTTTGAGCCATTAGACCTGAATCCCTTCCAGGTGTGGACTCCAACTGGTAAACTCAAAAGAAAAATGGTTATATAACTGTATGACCATCCAAAAGTAAGTAATAGTGCGCACTTGCTAAAAGATACTTTCTTCTAAATCAAATAAAGTATGATGCATGTGAAATGAAACAAGTGTCCTGTAAGTTATTTGTAACTGAATAAATGGTTGCAACAAATGAAGATGTATACATATATAAGTGCTTGAGGTTACCGCTCTTAAGCTGGCTGTGTGGCCATGACTGTGGCCATCACACTGCTGAGTGTTCCAGTAAGACCTGAATCTTAGTGGTTAATTGTGTATTCACTGTTTAGATGTCAGTTCCTATTGCGAGTCTTATTTAGTGGTTCATGAACGTCAGATGCACTAGAAAGGTCAACCAGTTGAGGCTGTACACACTATGGTACAAATACATCGAGAGAGTAGAAGCGGGAGACAAATGTGACCACTGCAATAAATATGGTCAACCTTTACCTGCTTTTCTATTCAACTGGCAGGGTTGGAGTTCAACGAAATTTTATGAATTCAATATTAAATCGTTTTTTTTTTCTCAAACATGACGTTTCCAAAGTGTCAAAAGCTATAACTCACCATTTAGTATCTACAACTGACATTTGTTGATGAGCACCTGAATGCTTTGTAGAATACGTTCTTCTAATAAAACATGAAATAAGACATAAGAGAACAGATAAAGTGACTTGTTGGAAGTATTCAGGATATTTGGTTTAGATTAATACTAGTAGGAGAAGTTGCGCAACAACTGGTACCTTTACAAGATCCAATCAATTCTGTCTAATGAAATCTTTTTTAACCATTCTTAATACGTTTTGGAGGAATAGTGTGTTAAGTATGAAGCTACAGCCAGGAGACGGTTAGCTGAGCGTAGCTTAAAAACTGGGAACAGCAGGGAACAGTTACCAGTTTTTTTCCATCTCTCCAATAATGCATGTGGATAGGTTTGTGCAAGTGTGTATTTCAGGTTTGTGTGTGTTATGTGTGGAAATAAACGGCAACAGACTGAAAAAAAATTTAATTTCCGAGGGAGACATATTGTAAAATATGTCTTTTAACCAAATGTATCCCTGTTTTGACAGAATAGACATAGAATGCCTTTATTGTCATTATACACATGTGCAATACCAGTGTAACGAGATCAAAGCAACACCTTTCCAGTGTCTAAAAGATACATAAGAGGAATATAACATGGAATAAAATATAAGTAGTGACATAGACATACTCATATTTCTACCTACAAACCATTAAGTCAATGCTGACTGGTGGTGGATCTGTATTAGCTCTTGTCCCTTAGTGTTCAAGAGTTTTTACTGCAGTGTAAAACCAATACACTTAAAACAATTATTGAATTCCCTCTTTTTACTTCCTAAGTTGACTACAGTTGAAACTTGAATAATGTGAGGAATAATTGCTCACTTCAAGGAACGCACTTTTCCTTTCTCATCTTGACTTGAAGAGACGGGAGTCATCTTGAAATGGAGCAGGGAGATAAGGGGTAATTACCAAACATGGTGTTGGCTCTCTGGGGACACTTCTTATACAGCCGATGAACATCACGCCTAGCATCTTTGGTGGTCTTGCTAGGATTCTCAGAAAAGGGCTCTGCATGTAATTGGACTTGAGAGGGTCACACGGTGCTGCTGCAGTGTTGGAAAGTACTTATGAAGATCTGGATAATTTCCCTTTCTTCTCCCTTCTGTGGAAAGATGTTAGAGATCTATAGTGTAAGTTTGCTCAGTGTTCATGTTTGTTTAAGCACTATTGGTTTGACTTTCCGTTTTGTTAAGTTCTGATTGAGCCAATCAAATGCCAATATATGAAAAAGAACAAGAAAGATATCTACATTAACAGTGTTGCTGTAAAGGAGTGCATGTCTGAACATGCATCCTAGGTTTAGGAACTGTGCCGATCCCAGATTATCATCATGTTGGTTTTCACCATCCATGGAGCTAGCGTAGCTAAATGGGACTGCCTATTGTTCTGACCACTCAGAATTTCCGAAGCCCAAATATTCCGTAAAAATGTTCCATTGCACTGAAAGCCCATGTGTCAGACGGATTGTTATCCCGAAAACCAACACACATTGAGCCTTAGTCACCAAACGTTCTTAACCTTTGTGTTGTCTTCCCGTCAAAATTGAAAATCAACACTTTTGTAGATGCTTTTATCAGTGTTTTTAACTTTTTTTTTTACATTTGTCCTTTTTTTCAACACTACGTAACACTAACTTAGTAACTTCCCTTATTTATATTCTTAAATATATTATATTCCCTTATTATTTTGGGAATTTCTTGTCAATAAACCTCATTTATAGTAAATGATACCTAATGTTTAAGCTAGAAAAGCAGAAATTAGGAATTATTTAGACTAAAATTAAAGGAATGTTCTGTCTGTTGATGGATAGTTTCACGGCCCGACTAATGACCTTTTCGTCCATTGGGACATTTTTCCGACTATTGGGGCTTCAGAGTAATAAGCCACCGGAACAATGACATGGCACCAGCTAAAAAAAAACATCATGTTTTATGAGCTGATCCTATGTTTTACATGTCAAATCTTAATTAAAATAAATACATTAAGTCAAAGTACAATACTTGTGTAAACATATTTGCACTGGGTTGGGGTTCGTTTCACTGAGCTATGCTGTACACAAAGAGAATAAAGCATGATCTACACAGTAGATTACAAACTTTAAATAAAGCATGATGTCATACTGAGACCGCCTGAAGCTACGGCAGCCTCTCTCTGAACATCCCAACAGAACTCAATTGAACGCGCCTTTGCCACTAACTCAGTTAAGAACTCATGCCACTGTACAGTGTTTGTTGAATAAATTGTCAATGTAGAAGCCTTTTTTTGACATATTACAGAGTAATGTAAAGGCAAAAAGCAATGCCCGAGGGTTACTATGAGCATCCTGAAAGCATGTTTCATCCTGCCGTCATCCCCTCCAGCTCTGACAGTGAGAATAGCTTTTCCTATTTTTCTATAAGATGGACTGCACTTGATACCAGAAAGACTGTGATTTTGCGACAATTTGATGCAATTTTATGCAAAGTAGAGTCAGCAATTGGCACGACAGTTTATATTCTTGTGCTTGAAGGCTGTAGCGTTTACTTAGCGAAGACAAGATTTTAACTGTATTCATTTCTATGCTTTTTTTTTT
>NC_045754.1:4746854-4777314 GCF_008692095.1 Etheostoma spectabile
TTTTTTTTTCACTTCCAGACCGGTCTTCTTTTCACCGTCCTGAATCTGCTGCTGTCTCTGGACAAATTCATTCATTCTGACTTTTGCCAGTAAATGGCAACTGTCTTTCATTAATGCTTTTTCATCTACTAATTCCCCAGCGTTCTCTGGCTGTTCTCCAACGGGGTGAAATTGGGTGACAAAGTCATTTCGCTAAGTAATAGTAATTTTGACTGACTAAAAAAAAAAAGAAAAAAAAAAAGATGTATAGTCTATATTTTGTCTAGCGTCCCTGCTCGTCTTGAGTTATTAAAAGACAGCCTGTTTGGAGATGGATTTGACAACCGCATAAATGAGTTTCTTAAGTGCTGCAAAATACAGTTACATGAGGAGGAATTTGAGTATTTGAGAGATTCATTTGTTAAAGCTCTATTTTTGTCTTTAGATTTTTTTTTATTTAGTTATAGAGATACTTGGACATTTTTCTAATTGGAATATTAATAACCCTCCTAAATCTGCTTTTACAGCCTCCTTGTTAAACTAGGAAAATTACTAAATGTCCTTCGAGCAGTGTGCTGTATGTCTGGACTGTGCAGCTTCTGTCTGGCCAGGACAGAGTACTACTAATATTACTACTACAAAGAGTATTTTAACTATAATTATGCTGCTGTAGTAGTGTAGTTAAAAGCATTTGGTTTGTTTTTGTTAAAAGGTCTCAATGAATTCAGAATTTCTCCACAATCAGAAATACCTACCACTTTGGAAACTCATCAAATGACTTTAGTCTCAAAAAGAGAAAACTGGTTTGCAACATGGGCATTAAAAAACATACAAGCACATCAAAGATGAAGAGTTTATGAGAATACATACCTAACCTGTATTGTTCACTGCTGTCAGTTTGAAAGTCATAAACGAATGTTGGCAGAACTGTGTCCTTGTGCCCCTGCCTCTCAATTTAACCCATTAAAGGTGAACAGGTGAACAGTCAAATTAACCCTCATATTGTCCTGGCGTCAAATTTGACCCGTTTCCAAGTTGTTTTTATATCAGAAATGTGGGAGGTTGAAAATGTCAACAATGTGAAAAAATATTGGAAAAGTGACAAAAAAAAACACTGGAAGTAAGGGTCACCAATTGTAAAAATGTCAAAAATGTGACAAAACGTCAACAAAAGGGACAAAGACACTGACGGAAAAAAAACTATACAAATGTTAAAAACAACAAAAAAGTTAAAAAAATGTATTTATTTTTTAAGCAACAAAAGCATTGAGATAGGGACAACATACACAACATCTTTTTCATATTGAGGCAAAGACAACACAAGGGTTAAATAACGTGACCCTTTCCCAAGCTGCCCTGAGACCGGGCTGGTTCCATTCTTCCGGACCGGTGTAATGAGACTCCGTTTCCTGTGCTTTCTTCTGGAAGGCTGGCTGCCAAAAATCGCACCTTACTAGCTTCTTAATTAGCCTGAGTTAAACGCCAGCTATCAGTAAAGGCTGGTGGATGGTACAGTGTGTGCGCCAGTGTTTATGTGTTTGTGTGTCGGCCCGCCCCCACATCTGGCAACTGCCAAGTATTAATTTCGGACCCTGCACAGTACTGTGAAACAGTAGCCATTTACTGTCTAACTGTAAGAGAACTTGACTGTAGAAGAATTTTCAACATGCTCGAATCATCTCCACATTGAAGTTTAGTCCCCCCAAAAAAACAAAGAATCATGGTTTGTATTGAATCGTTGGTTGAAAATCGTGATATGAACCGAATCCTGGGTTTGGTGTATCGTAACAACCCTAGCGTTTAGATATGACACTTAAGGAGACTTTTAGCGTCAATAACAATGCCAAAGGCACCTGAACAAGTGTCCAACGTATTTTGCGCAATGAGAGTGACAATGTGTTGATCTGGCAGTGTTCCTGCTGTGGTGGCCCACCATGGTAGAGAGGAAGCAACAGTCACAGATGAGGCCCTGTGATTGTGAAATGCCAAAAACTACCAGCTTATAACCACAGAGAGATAAAACACCTTCCTCAGGCCAAATGAGAGCTTTTCCCTGCTTCATGCATTTAGCCTGAAGGCGTATCCTGCCTTTTTTTTGTGCGTGCTTCTCATCCTAAAGCATTTTTGGGAGGTTAGATTGACTCACGGAGAGGCCTGAGGGCTCTGTACCAGTGCCTTACTCAATTGTCTAAATTGTTTTTTGTACTAGCGGTATAAAAATTGACAACAACATGCTGTATAACAACTTTGTTTTCAACAAGGGTTAGCATCTCCGCAGTAGGATAACCACCTGCATACATCACACAAACAAGTGCAAAAGTAAGCAGACACAGAGGTGAACTTGAACAGCAACTGTGAGCCAGTCCTTTACGCCCAAATTCGGTGTTGGACCTCAGTAATGCTCCAGTGGCTGAACGGGAGCAAATCCATTTCGTTGCACAGCGTTGCTTTTATATTTGGCTTTAAGCTTGCATTTTTCCCCTCTACATACACACACATTGGGAGCAATTTGGAGTTCAGTGTCTTGCTCAAGGATACTTTGACCCTGCATTTAATGGCTGACGCCCTCGACCAGCTGAGCTGCAGCCGTCCCTGCAGAGTCCCTGCCGAGTGCCTGCAGAGTCCCTGCAGAGTCCCTGCAGAGTCCCTGCAGCCGTCCCTGCAGAGTCCCTGCAGAGTCCCTGCCGAGTGCCTGCAGCCAGGTTCCAAAATCTAGTAAAAAAAAAGCAGAAGAGTGGACACTGTTTTTTTTTTTGTTGGGATAATGCATGTCAGTTCAACAATCACGTGAGTGTAGTCTGGATCAACAAAAGTAGAAACTTGCAAGTTTTTAACAAAATTTGGATTGTGCAATAAGCCAGGCCTGCTTGGTTCTTTTAGGGAATGATGAGATTTACAAGGAACATGATTAAAGAATCTAACTGGGACGTTTTCGGACTTATTGGTGGGGTTTGGCTGTGGACGAAGTACACACGGCGATACACCGGTAGACAAATGAGGTTTAACATTACTGTATTGTGTGAACAGTTAACGTCATTTAATTTTGTATGTGGTGTTTTTTTTTGTTGGGCGCAGACGTTCCACCAAAACAAGTTCCTTCCGTAGCTGCGTCAGGAGCTTCCCAACGTCCAAGATGATTGTGATTGGTTTGTAGAAATGCAAACAACCCAGGGAATTTTTTTTTTCCTATCCCAGAAAGTGTTTCTGCGGTGTACACCGACAGCTGTGGAGATAGGTCTGGCAATGCAAGACTATATATGACTGAGGTTTGGGGATCCACATGCTTTTGTCCACGTTGTATATCAGGGTATATTTACCATCCATCATCTTGGTATAGGCTTGGGGTGATATTGAGGATAATATTCATCTTATAAACAAACATAATGTTTTATATGTGATAGATGGATTGCCATTAAATTTGTTGCAGACATTCCCCCTTAGGATAAAATGCAATAACTTTAATGATTCCATAACTTTTTCATTTGCTCAATTATTCAGTCAACATTTTAACTTCACCTATATTCACTTTTATGTCTAAATACCTGGAAAACAAATGGCACTGCCAATGGGAATGTTAGCGTGCTTAGACGCTAAACTAACAATGTGAAGATCATAAACATAATCCCATCGGCATATTTTTCTTAATTCTTTTCACTTACCAAATCTTGATTGAAATGTCAGTTTTTTTTTTAAATGTATTTATTGATGCAATAAAACATTAGAAGACTTGGGACATTTTGTAATAAATGCAGACATCATGGAGTAGAGGTTTCTATTTGTCTTGAGAGGTTGAATTTGGCTAGTGTTGTGACATGACATGTAAGGTAAGGTTTGTTTGAATGAGCATGGCTATGGAATTATGAAAACCGAAAAGAGGAGGAGAGATGTTATGGTAGGGAGGATAACAAGGAATAATCATGGTAGGGAGGATAACAAGGAAAGAAATGGAATACAGTGATGAAAACGGAGGATCTGGGTGATGTTAAACCTTTGGACTTGTAGCATGTTGGCCTTCTGATGTTTAGCTCAGTGGAATTTTCTGCGTTCGGGTGCAATTCTTCTGCAACAATATGTGTATTTTCTGCATCAAGTTATGGTGCAAATGTGTTCACATAAAGGAAATTAGAATACGTTTTTTGGGGGGAGTTCTTTTTTTGGGGGGATGTAACACCCCCATTTGATTGGAAAATAACGCCTATGGCTCAGTGTACTGCTGTGTCTACGGACAGCCTTGAAGAACTGCTAGCATTGGATGAAATATGATTTTAAGGCATAAAACTCTTGTTTCTAACATATTGCAACACATGATAGTGTAAAGTTCAAACTTAATAAAACCGAGCAAGCTAAAACCAAAGCATAAAAAAAACAAGTCCTCCATACAGACATAAGCTTACATGAGTGGAGCAGAACAGAATTTTCACTGATGCAATCTGTTGCCAGTGTTAACTTTTCATTTCAGACATAAATGGGGGGAAAACTGCTCTCAATTCACTGGATTGTTTTCTTTCTAGCGGTTCATCACACCACTGATCAGATTTTGAGAAAACAAAAGGGTATAGGGCAGTAAAACAGTACATTATACTTTTTTTAATTTCAGATTAGCCTGAAGGGAGCTTCAACGGGTACAGTAAACACTAAAACACAGTTTGGGATTTATCCTCATAGCTTTTATGGGAGCAAGAGGATAACATGTTTACTGCTGCTTTCTTATCATTAGTCTACAATAATATACTGTCTGAAATAAGTCACTTACAGTTCATGTTTTCTAAACAGCAACACATATAGTAATAAGATAGAGAAAGTGAAAACTCTAAAGCCCAACATTTTATGTCAGCCTGAAACACTCATGACTCATGAAGTACTGTATGTTTCCCATTTGTGTCTTTCAAATTCCCAGAATGTCTCATTATGCGTGTTTTTAGATCTAATCATGTATGTAATCAATATACCAATCCTCTCATCTTGAGGCTTGGCCCATATTCTTATTATCAATTGATCACAGTGTCTGAGGAACTTCTCCACACACGTGGGGGGAAATTAAATTGGGCTTCTCTGTGGAAGGAGAAGAGGGGAAAAGAAAAACAACGGAAACTGGCTGGCTAATTCTATAGTTGGCTTGAATCAAGATTGCCCATTTGACCCATGGCAAGGTTTCAAAACCGTTTATCTCCCGAGCCATTGTAATTTACAGAGCTTTGATTACTGGAATTGGGAGGACACAGGACACTAAAGCCTGGTTTCTGCCTCTAACTCACTTGAGACCGAGTTAGATTTTTCATTGTATGCTCATTTGATTCTTGGTTGTGCAGCCTGTTCTGAAGGTGACTGACTCATCAGAGCATCTGCATGGGTTTGTGAAGGAACTTTATTAGCATTAATTTACCATTTATATACAATCACATTAATCGTTACACTGTAGCTGTTTGATTGCAAGATTGTTTACTATGTCAGAGGTGACCATAAATATTCAAATAGGGATGCTTTAGAAGGCCTTTACTTACTTTAGCTGCAGAGGCCTGAAATTGAAACGGACTGATAATAGAACCCTGTTTTGTAAATGTTTTATTGTATTTTTGTGAGAAAATGCCATGGTTTGTGATCTCTTCTTTTAGCAGCTGTTGAATGGTAATACGAACCGAACACTCCCTCAATGTTCGCCTGCTGTCTGTCTTGATACATTCAGGATATACACCAGCAACATCATACTCGCTCATGAGACCAGACTTTAACACTATTTTACAGAAAACTCCAAAGAAGAAATCAGCTGTTCTAAGTAACTTTTTGAAATGTTCTAAATCCCTAATTAAATCCAATCTGTTCTGTTCAGCCATGTTTTGTTCAGTGGTAAGCTGCTATCGATGGAATTAAACACGTCCCGCACACGTGTTTCAAAAGTCTTTCTTGCTTCTTCTCCTTCTTCTAGGACATAATTCCCAAAGAAATCCCTCTAACTGAACACGTTAAAGGAGTTGAATGGCTCACGGAGACCCTTTTTGCTCATTTTGGCCTTCTATGCATAGGGCAGTTGCAGATAGGAAAGCAGGGAGAGAGAGGGAGCAGACATATAGGGCCACAGGTTGGATTTGAACCGTGGGCCGTTGCATTAAGGACTGAGCCTTGGTACATGGGGCGCACGCACTACCGTCCCCGCATTATAGTTTTTATTGTGGCACAAGAAAATGTTTAAATGGAATCAAATCAGAAGTCATATCAAATCGCAGATTTGGAGAATGTTGTCTCCCCTAATACATTACAGAAAGAACATTGAATATTGGCAAATCACCATTTTGTAATGACATCAAAAGAACATGGCTCTTGTCTACAGTCCTGGACATTAGCATCACCAACAACAAAGGAGAAGCAACTGGACTGTGAGAGCACCATGCAAGCCATTATAGTGCAGCTAATGCCGACCTTACACCAAAAGGATTTTTCAAGCAATACCATTGTCGCTGACACATTTCCAACATCAGAATCAAATCCTGAGAGTCTTGTTAGAGTCGGGCGCGCTCCCGTAAAACCGTTTGGTGTAAGGTGGTCATAAAACTCAGTCCAAGTCTTTTTGCGTTTTGACCTTTTGACAAAGTCCAACGTGTTTGATATTGTCGTAAGTTTTAAGTCTTGGTGATGAAGATCACGTAAACATGGTCAACAACAATGGGTGGGCTCCCTCCAGCACCAAACACGAATCAGCAGCACATATAACCAGTGTTGTTTATGGTTGTTGTGGTGCCGCGCTAAGATAAATGCTAAAGAGGGATTGCTGCCATTTGTCTGCGTGTACGGCAGGACAGAAAATTGGCAAACTTTGTCCCTGCCCAATGTGAGAAGAGTGCCGATTTGAGTCGCGCATGCGTCACTTTGCGACGAGTGAAGTTGTGAGTTGTGGATGCGTCACTTTGAGACAAGTAGCATATAAGATGCTAACGAGAAATTTCTGTTTTGTCAATACAGTAAAAATGGACCTACTTAATGAATTTCATTACTTGCTGGCTACAAGTTAGCATCTAACACAACAAAAGCTGTCAGTTGAATGGCATTTTGAGATAAAGTTAGCAGTCGTTAAATCATAGCAAGATAGCTAAAACGTTTACATCTGAACATGCGCGACTCAAATCTGCACTCTCCTCACATTGGGCACTGACAACTTTCCCGTAAGTTACCAGCTAACTATCCTGCAAGATCCCCTGTCTTCACATATCTTTAACATTAGATGTGAGATGATTGTCTTTAGATGTGAGATTGTGTCACACTTTACTTTATACTCTTTAAGTCTTGTAGTGGATGGTAGGCATTGTTCACCTCCCACCCATAGTATTCTTTACCCGGCCTTCATTTTTATATGTTAGCCACACCAGCTGCCATTTAAATATTGGCTTTTATTTGAGAATTAAGTTAGTATTTTTTTCTGCTCTGATCTGTACCTCTTCTCTCACTCCCTCTCGCTTTCTCATGAAGTCATATATCTTATGAGAGTGTCTTGATTCTCAGCGGGACACAAGGTTCATCTGGTTTGACCTCAGCAGTCCTTATCATCATCCCGCAGCGGTCTCCTGCCTCCTTCTCACCGATTACCCGTGTCTTGTCATGTCCACGCTCCACTGGTCCTTCAGTTTCATTACATCCCACAGCCTTAGTGTGAGCTCACACTCAAACACCTGTACTGTTATCTGAGACATAACAGCTTTCAATATACCTTTTTGGCAACCATTATTTCTCTGTTTTTGTATCTTGGGTTGCTGCACTAACACTTCTTATGTTCTGTCAATGGTGTTCAGGGTTGATGTGATTGTTAACACAGGGGAGATATCACAGATGTAAAAAAAAAAACTGTCGCTTTTCTGAATGTAACGCTCCTAATTGCACACACAGAATTATGTGGCTAAATGGGCACTGGCAACGATGCTAACATGGCTTTAATGCTAGCACACAAGCAGGCCGCGTGGCAGTAAGTTGGGGGTGATTTGTGCTCTCAGTGCTGTTAGTGAGCAGGATTTGGTTTTGTTCACTGTTTTTTGACCAGTGTTGGGCAAGTTACTTCCAAAATGTAATACATTAAAGATTACTAGTTACTGCCATTTGAGAGTAATTAGTTATATTACAATATTACTTTCAATATTAATTC
Source organism: Etheostoma spectabile (assembly GCF_008692095.1). NCBI lineage: Eukaryota > Metazoa > Chordata > Actinopteri > Perciformes > Percidae > Etheostoma > Etheostoma spectabile. The sequence goes on from NC_045754.1 coordinate 4,754,959, forward strand.
TCAGAATTGTACTTTTGCATTACTTTTGAGTTACTCTCACCAAAATAACAATGGAAGCTAGCTTGTGAATTTCCCCACCAGATCAATAAAGTCTCCTCTTTATCCACATCATGGATCATTCATACTGTTTTGTATAATTAATATGAATATATGCAAAGTAACTACCGCTATAAATATAGATGAGTAAAACCTACAATAGGCAAATAGGGGAAAACTAAAAGTAGCTTAAAGTTGTATTGAAGTATGGCGTTATAAAATGTTTGTTTAAAGCACTTGAATAAGAACTAATTAAAACTCACTACATTATTTACAGTACTTGATATACAGCTGATATATGAAAAGGTACACAACTTTGTCCATCACAAGAAGGGCTTTTATTTTGAAGTAGCCTACACAGAAGCTGCCTGTTGTGTACTCTTAATAGCTCACTGAGATGAACAGGAGACGCTAGATGCAAAACATGTCCATATTGAAGAGTAAATGGTTTTTGGTCGTCATTGGAAGCCATTCCACTACAGGCAGAGTTACTCTCCACGGCTGATAAAATGCAATGATATTACACATAGCAAGCCTCAACATTTATTCCCGACATGTTCGGTCAGCAGCTCAGACACGCTGCTGTCCCCGCTGACGTACCGTCACCTGTTGGGACATAGATGGTGTCTTTATTGTCTCTGGTTCTGGCTCTGACCACGACAACAGAGATGGGACAGCTCGCTTCAACACAGCGTAAAAACTCCCGAAAATAATATCCATCTTGCAAATGAATCTGTCTCAACCATCGAATACAGCAACAGGAAATAATACTCACAGCTTTTTTTTCCCTGGGAAGAAATGTTTGTTGTTGGTGAATTCTTAAAAAACAAACACCACTTAATGTTGCGTTAACATGCGTTGTAACTCGCACTACTGAGATTGTAACAAGTATAATATTACCAAAATGTAATTAGTAATGCATTATATTACTACGTTACAGCAAAAAGAACTGTTACTGCGTTACTTTTGTAATGCGTTACTCCCAATACTGTTGTTGATTACGGTGGTTTCTTGGACATGAAAAGGGACAAGAAAAAGACAAGAGAACCATATGTCTTATGATAGCGGCTTCCTGCATGCAGGTTGAAACATAATTGAGCTTTGATGGAGCTTTGAAGGCAAGGCTTGGCTGTGCCTATCAATTATATAGTCTTTGAATTCAGAGATGATTCAGTAGCATAGGCTACGGATTGTTTTTGTAAGATGCAAAAGTAGCGTTTTAATCTCACCTGGTCTTTCTAACACGGGTAGCCAGAAATGACACCCTTGTTTTTTCTTTTTTCAATCGAAATATGAACCTGTTAATTTTTGTTAGAATACGAAATATTGGAAATGAACATCACTATCAACTAATATAATGATAGTTACTTTAAAATGTTGGTTTACATTTCACACTTTGAACACAGATGTGTAATTTCCTGCCGACATCTTTATTTGCACAAAGAGGTGCAACATAGGAATTACATTTCCTTTTTTTTTTTAATACATATATCATGTAGCAGACTGAATATTCCTTCATGCAGATGGCTATAGTCTGAGGATTCTGGAAATAGATTCTGGAAAGTGATGCAAAATGGGCTCTCTTTCTTTGAATTGTCCTCTTTTAAACATATTGGAATAAAGCAGCTGTCATGTGAAAAAGCAGAGCAGTTTTCTGGTATTTGTCACCATTACATTCCCCTGATTTGTTTTGCCCCGCTGAAGCTGTATACCTGGAGCAGCATGTCTCTACAGGTGCCTATTGAAGCCCAGGCATTGTTAACGACAAAACACAGTGGGACCAGAGTAGCAGGGCAGCTTTATTTCACACAGCAACATGCAGCGTGGTTTGGGCGCAGTGGGAGGTTGTTGCTATATTGTCCTTTCTCCGTTTGGGCGTACATTGGGTGCGTTTGTTTTTACAATATCAATGTCCCCCGTATGAAGCAGATCATTTGAGTGCAAACATAGTCATTACCAGGGTTGGGCATTGTTTTGATACCAACAATTCTGATTCTGATTCTTAGTGATTATTCATTCTGATTCTTTGAGTGGTGGAGTTGAAGCGGGCCACGTGCTTGTTTCAGATTTGATTCAATAGTGATTTACAGTTTTACCAGAATTTTTTCAATATAAAACAAAGCCACACAACACAACGAGTGCCTGGAAGTACGGTGGCCGCTACGGAAAACAAAACTTGTGTGCATGCTAAATGTGGAACCGACCATCAGATTAGAAACCAAATTATTCAAACGATTCCAATAAAAAAACAATACCATTGGAATCATAATTTTTGATACGATTCCAAGTTGGAACCGGTTCTCGATGCCCAGTCCTAGTTATTACCCAGAGTATTTTTAGATCATTTCCAACCAGATTCCATTGATGAATTTCCTAATTAAGGAAAAGCAAAACCAATTGAACTAGAAGTCAGAAGCAGGAAGAAGCAAAAAGTAGTAAACTCATATGAAGAGATAGTCAGAATGCATAAATATGATCTGCAACAACTGGAAATTGCCTCTTAGCAGTGCAACAAGGGAAATTTCCTAAGTTGTGCTGCTAAAAGGTAATTTAGTTGAAATAAACTGGGAACTGTTATTGTTGAAAGAGGCACCGTTATCTCCATTCATTGGTATCATCTTGCGATTATGTCAACTATGTAGAGAATAATGGTTTTTATAGACTACATAAAATTGCTCCCTCCCCAATAAGCTTTGAAATCTACTCTTCTCTCACACATAGCTTGAAAGAGGGGGGATTTTTAAAAAGTGCCATGCCAGCTGCCTTTATCCAGGTAATTAATGCTTTCACTTTTTGCTGATGAGCTCCCTTGGTCACATGCGGGGGGGCATTGTGAGGGAAAGCTCTACATGCACAAAAACAAAACATGCCGCCAGTAACATTAGTTTCTAACCCATTTCAGATTTAGGCCTTGTCTTTATTTTTCTCTCCCAGCTGTCTAAATGTGCAGTTTTAAAACTTTTTTACTCTTCAGAGATGCTCTGAATAAGTATATGAATAAAAATACGTTGGCAAATATATGAGCACCAGCCGAGCTTTTGAAAAAGCCATAACAACAGTGAAAAACATTTTCTTCAGATCGGTTACAAGGCCAAATGTCATGCTCATCTGAGAATCTGATCTGGTTTCTGAAGGAAGACAACATTAAAAGCCTCAAAATGCACATTGTGTCATCACTGGAAACGTTTGTGTGAATAGCCAGCAACAAAAAGATTCAACATTTGTCATTTAACATTTCTGTAGAAGTGACAAATGAAATAAAGTGAACAAACTGATGAATAGTGAACAATAAAGGGAACACTGACAGTTATTGATGGGCACAGCAATCTTTGACATTGGTTCCAGTATTTGGTGAGATCCCTGCAATCGGCAGCGGAGAAACAAGCTATAATAGAAGTTAATAGGCAATTGTCCAGCTTGTATTCACAAAAGTGCTTTTTTTGCCTCTGACAGGCCCAGATTAATATTCTAAGTATCCAAGAAGTTTTGTTTACTATATCTCACAAACAATAAGGTTAACCTCGTAACTAGTAGCGCGCTAGCTAGTATCACGACATAATACTGAGGATCATACTTGGTCAGATATAACTTGTTATATAGCTTTATTGTGCCATATAGCAACTCAGGCCTAAGGCCTGTACTGTTATAAGTCCAAAGAACGCTCTTTCATCTATTCTTATGTTCACATTTAAATGGTCTTCTCTGTACAGAGGGCCAATGGTGAAATGGAGGAAAAACAAAAAACACATGTAGGCCCCTACTGGGGACAAACACTTTTGCGAGATCTTGACTTTGTTTTTCTAGATATTGAGTTTCATTCGCGAAATCTCGCAATTCCAACAAACAAAAGGCAATAAGGCTAACCTAGCTAGCTTGAGTTAGAGCGCTTCTAGCTAGCGAGCTATTAGCTAGTAGCACATAGCACCCTAGCTAGTCTCTTGCTAGCTAATAGCACAACATGATTACCTGATGATCTCCTTGGTTGTCCAAATACATCCATTGTTTATTTTGATAAGCATGGAAACGATCAGGAACAACGAAAACACAATATTTTACACAATGACATGCAAATTCATGAGTTTGCCACGTAGCTAGATAGCTATACAATGGATGTATTAACATAATGAACTAGCTATACTTGTAAGAGACACGGGAGCAACGAGCATGTTGCTATGACAACACAAACTAGTGCTATGGACATCAACAGTCAACTACAATCTTCGTTATAACACTTCACTTATCAAAATAAACGACAAATGCATTTAGACAACCAAGGAGATGTAATCCTGTCGTGCTACTAGCTAGCAAGATACTAGCTCATACACAATCTGGACTGTGGTCGTAACATCTACATCTCACATCCTATAACTTATAAGTTATTTTTTATATTTTATAGTCATAGTTAATATTTTATCATGATCTACTGCACTGTTCAATCCCTGCACTGTTCACTTTTTGAACCATAATTACACACAGTCTACAATAGTATCTAAACTTATCATGGTCATTGCATTTCTCTGAGTGATTTTTAATTTATTCTTATGTATGTGTAATAAATGTGTGTATATGTGTTTGTTGTGGCATTGTTGTCTTGCCACTGGATGCCAAAAATTTCCTTTGGAATGAATAAAGTATCTATCTAGCTAGGACGCTACGCGCTATACTAGCAAGGGCGCTACTAGCTAGCGCGCTACTAGTTACATAGATCAGCCTTATTGTTTGTTGGATTTGCGAGATCTCACAAATGAAACTCAATATCTTGCAAAACAAAGTCAAAATCTCACAAAAGTGTTTGTCCCCGGTGCATGTTTTTTATGTTTTCCTCCATTTCCCCATCGGGGCTCTGTACAGAGAAGATCAACTAAATGTGAATTTAAAAATAGATGAAATCACCTTCTTTGGACTTACAACATTACAGGCCTCAGTTTTAAATGAGTTGGAATGTCACAATAATGCGATAACAAGTTATGTCTGACCAAGCATGGTCCTCAGTAGAAAACAATGATGGAAGAATAGCATGTGGTCATACAAATAAACAAGTGTCTGATTTGAAACAATGCTCTGCAGGAGCTGCGGTATGATAAAGTCTGCATCAATTGTCACACGATTTTGCTTATTCGTTTATTTGCATTTAGATAGTGTTATCTGATCTGCAAAGTTGATTCCGACGTGTTCTGCATTGCTGTCCCAATAGGAACATTAAAGAATATTTCCACATCTTGGTGAGAGAGTAAGATAAGGATTTTATGCAGAATTATGCAAAGATATAGCAGGTGCTGTAGGATTACCATATGGGTGCGTGGGGCTTGATGCAAATTAAAACCCTATTCTGAGGCATCAGCAGTCATTAGAGGTGAGCTTTTAACAAGGTTACGTGCTATTTCAGATCAATGCTGCAGAGATACCCAAAGTGTCATTGCTTGCTGCTAACAGCCTCGTCTCTGCTAAACAGCAGCTCCTGGTGAGGCAGCCACAGAGGGCTAAGTGATATGATCACGCGGAAACATCAGCTATATGATCTTCCTGAAAAACAAGCCCATTTATCTGCTCGTTCTACTCCTCCTCACCTCAGGGTTTGTCCTGCTCTCCGCCTCATTAATGATGTCAAAGTATGGATAACAGTGTGATTATTCCTCCCTGGCCAGGCTGCTCTTTAGCGCCTGGATGTGTCATATCTTAAATGACTCTTGATTGCAGGGATTTAGCCGGAAGGAAACTAAAAGCACATCGCCTGTGGGTTTTTCATTATTATGTCAGGGTAGAGGAAGAAAGGCCCTGTGCTATTCATCAGGGGTATTCAGACAAAGCGTATTTTACCACAAAAGAGGGAAGAGAGGAGCCAGGCAAATAAGGATGGGGTAAAAGATTCTCCCGCCTTGACAGACTTAAGTAGCCTATTACATGATGGCGAGGCTTTCATCTATTACTTCAAGGAGGTAGAGAAGATAATCACCACTGTTATTCCACATCTCATGTGCCCCGAGCCACCTATTACCCCATGGCCTGCAGCATGCTCTGCTGAATGCAGAAGGAGAGAGCTCTCTGTTTGTGGCGGTGCAAACTCCTCGCTCGACATGGTGGGAGTGATGAGGTTGTTTTTTTTTATACAGAAAGATTTGTTTGTTGCCTGTGAGGGTCTTTGTCACAAGAGCTTCCTTTTGTGCAACATCTAGAATTAAAAATGACAATAACAGCTCCTTAGCTCTGTCCCAAAAATCTCGGAAACACCTTCGGACTAGGGCCGTGCAATTAATGGAAAGTTTAATTGCAATCACGATTTCGTCTTCTAATTAAAATTAATCCGAAAAAAAACACATCATCTTGCAGGAAAACTTTTATTTTGCCTTGTGTTCTGAATGTAATGTTGTTTAACTGTTTTTGAAGTTCAATAATTGCAACATATTTTCAAAAGACAGTTTTTAATCACGATTTAAATATTCTCCAAAAATAACCGTGGACGTGATTTTTTTTTTTGTGTGCATAATCTATTAGCCCTTCTTCAAATGCCTCATTAGAAAAGGAAAGGCAAGGCAGCTTTATTCGTATAGCACAGGGCAATTCAAAGTGCTTTACACGAAAACAGTTAAAAAATAAAAAAAACAGATAAAACACTAGAACAAAAAGTTAAAAAATAAAAACAGATAAAACACTAGAATAAAAGTTACAGTGCAGTATAAGAAAGTAAACATTAAAGAAAGGCAACATCAAAAAGAAAGGTGTTCAGCCTTGATTTAAAAGAACTGAGAGTAGCAGCGGATCTGCGGTTTTCTGGGAGTTTGTTCCAGATATGAGGAGCATATCTGATTATGTTTCACCATCACGTTTTCACCTGTATGGATGTTAATTAGGTTAACGAGAGCTGGGCCGTCCACGCCGTCTCATCGTCCAGCCACGCCGTGTGTCCCCTATCTCCTGCTCCAGCCTCGTTCCAAAGACATTGAGATATGATAGAAAGACCATTTATTGGGTCATTAGTTCTACTAATCAGCTCTCTAATTACAGGCCATTACAGTTGGGTGTCTGATGTATCCCCTCTCCCTGCAGGACCTTGGACATGATGCTCTCTGACACTTTGTCTCACACAAACAAGCAGCTGTCGTGTGGCTAAACATTGGATGCGTAACCTTTCGGATGAGGTCTGCTTTTAGACAAATGAATCTCAGAATGTACTCACATGAGCATGTGTGGAGTACTGTAGCTTTTGGTATTTCCATGGTCCATTAGATTATATTTGAAACCTTTTGCTATATAAACTTACAGTTGAGTTTCTGCAGGAATACTTATTGGAAATGAGAACGAAGTGATGCACAAGTGGGTGCAAGTGTTAAATTGCCCCGGGAAACTGGTAATAAAGGATCATACTAGGATGTTTTTCCATTGGCAAATCGTGCCAGGCTGATTTGTGTTTCAAAAACCCGTTTAAAGTTGCGCCCATAGACTCTGGAAATAATGGTCGCAGCCTTCTATACAAAACAACTTCCTTTAGCAACCAGTAGAGTCAACCGCTCCTGGAATTTAAACAGAATGCAGGTATAACACACCTCCGCATTGGCTTCACCTTTCAGACCCAGATGCTCCATCCATTATACAGGCCCGAGAGGGACCATCTCAGGACCATCACCAACTGCGGTGACGCCCCATCTATCGCAGCCAAACCGTGGCCGTGATGACCCCCCCCCCCCCCCCCCCCCCCCCCCCCCCCATCTCCCCATCAAACAAGAGTGTGTCGGTAGAGTCAACTCATGTCTGGATGTCCAGAGAGAAAGATGTTTTTAAAAGTCTCTCTGTGTTCAGCTCTTAGTACTTTTGGAGCTCTAGCTCTTTTGTGGTTTTAAGTTTAGTTTCTCTCCTGCATCCCTGTTTCGGTTTATCCACCATAAATATTGCAGCTCCTTGGACCATACCTAATTTGATTTATAGTGTCAAATCATAATAGGAGTTGTCTCAGGACACTTTACAGATAGGGTAGGTCTAGAACATGGCATAATTCACAAAGACCCAACAGTTCAGCTTGCTTTTAACGAAATTGACTGAAGACAAGCGTGGAATAGTTAAGGAGACACTTTCATGCTGGTAGCCTGTTGTAATGGAGATGCAAATCCCTGCTGTGCTGGGCTGACGCGCCGAGCCAAACCAAGCCAAGCCAGGCTCGACGGGTTTTGCATGTTGTAGCCCATTTGCTATACACAAAGCACTGACTGAGCATGGAGCTTCCTACTTGGCCTTGGGAGCAGAATGCATGGCAATATCAACTCAAAGTCAATGAATCTGATCCCGTCGAAATCTAAAGCTCAGAAAAAGTGTTTGGTAACGCTTTATAATAACAATCACTAATAAATGGTAAATGGATAGGTATTCAAACTTTGTTTTAGTATTTTATTGTTAACACTGAAATTGGGATTTAAACAATGTTATTAATTATTACAAGTGTTAAACCCTAATTTATGTGATTTTAGTGTAATATGGAATAATAAGTTTATACATTCAGATAGGTAATACTTTGGATGGCTATTGTAAAGTTGGAGCTAATGCTTATAATAATAAGTTAATGTTTTAAAAAATGGTTTGTAAAGCATTAAGTAAAATTCATTTGGCCCCATTAAATCTTTTTTGGCAATCTATAAAATAGATGATTATTTGATTATTTGTACACTAATAATAACTGAATAATTATATTCATCAGACTTTATTATAACCATCCAAATAATGTGTATTGTAAACAACTTCTTAATCATTAACAAATTCTTAATATAATACATACAAATGTTATGATGTGAGCTAAAACAAGCTGTTAAAATAATTATTCTTTAGTTCTAGTTCACAGTAAAATAACTAAGTGTAATTAACTATCAATTTACCATTCATTAGCGATGATTAAAATAAAGTGTTACCAAGTTTGGACAAAAATTACACATCACATCTGTTTGTGTGTCTGTACAGCTTAAGACCAACACTTTTTTATGGACACCCTGCAGCCAATCAGAATTAAGTATTCACACAGACCATGGTATGGTACTACACTTAACTACACCTGAGTATTTATATTTCATGCTACTTTATATTTCTGCTCAACTCTATTGCAAAAGGATGTATTAGACATTTTTCTCCACTACATAGATTTTTGATATAAAACACGATGGGATAATAAAATATGACACACTGTTACAGATTTAACCACCCAACCATACATACAATTGTTAAAGTAGCTTCCCCTCTACTTGATACATGAGTGCAACATAAAATCCAATAATATAATAGATATGATTATATGATAACAGTGCAGCATGCATTTCCAAATGTACAACAACAGTGTGTAGTTATTCCTTCAAATAGGATATGTGTATGCCCTGCAGGGACCTTTTATTACATTATTTCTGGCAGCTGTTGGCACTAAGGCACTTCGGTTTACCCAAATTTGACCCTGTGATCAGCCCAAGGGCGCTTCACGTCACAGGTGACTTCTTCAAGAATGCAAGGAAAGCTTGGCTTCCCCTGAAATTTAAAAAAACGAATGGTCAAATATGACTAAAAATGTGTCAGAATACATTCATCCCTAAGATGAGTTTGTTCAGAATTAGCTACATATAGCAGGACCACTGACTCGATTTCCTTGTCATATATTCCCATAGCGTCACAGGAAAGTTCCCTATTGAAACCTGGCGTCCATGGACTTCAAAGGGGTTACTTGGAACCGTTTTTTAGTGCTTCAAAACTAGATGGTCCTTGGATAAATACTGCGATTATGTCTCGCCCATGGACGCTCAGCGAGGAGTGGGCTGGCCTGGACTCCAGGCTTCTGCGTGATAATTGGCTCCGTCGAAATACTGCATCTTCTTTTGATTGACAGCGATTTTGTCGTTTAAAAAGTCACCGAAGCTATTTAAACTCAGTCCCATCGCAGATTGTGTAGTCGAAAAACAAACTGCTGCAACCTATTTCTTTGTATTTGCTTGGCGAAATTGCTAGCCAATATTCATCATACATTTCCTACAATCATACACCACATTCCTTGTTTCAGTTTAACCTAATTCCCACATTTCCTCCTTCCAGTTTAATGTTGTTTTGTTAGATCCCTTGTTCATTCAGTCATTTAGGCTAGGCTAGTGTTGCAGGGGTGAACTAGCTAGGTAGCTAACTGCACATGATGGCAATGCTAAGACAATGCTAATATTGTCAACCTGATTTTGGCAAAGCCATTTGAAAGTCTTCCTTACGAGGAGAAACTTAGAATTTAACAGAAAGGCAGATCAACACCTTAGATTGATTTAGTGTAGAAAAGATAGGGAGAAGTAAAAGGTCTCTCTTTAGAAATAGTCAATCCAGGGAAATTGGAGTTACATCTGCAGGTGTAGAAAGGAGCTTCTCCTGTTTAAAGCGACTTAAGTCCACACAGTGGGTTAAGGGGAAACTGGTCAAGGCACTGGAAAAGACGCATGGTTGGTACGACAGGGTCACAGAGCATTTTATTGAAAAGGAACTTATGGCAGAATTTACCTATAGATAAATGGATCATTTTTATGATGTAGGCCAAAAAGGAGCTACCCCTCTTGGAAGGACCACAGTACCCCTGTGATCAAGTGAAGTGCCTCTGAAATACGCTCTGGTTGTTGGTGCTCCTGTGGCTCTATTGGAGAAAAATGATTTTCGCTCTAAGAAAGTTTGTGTTCACCCTGTAAGAATATAATATAAGACCGTCCAAATTGCAAGGAATCATGGGTATAAGGTTTTCCCTGTCAGGGCTCTCAGGGCTTTGGAAGAACTTGTCTCATCCTCATCTTTTAAATCTCTTCTTAAAAGTGACTTTCATCCAAAGAATTTAATTGCTACCTTTCACTTTTGTACAACTTTTATCCACTGCCTAAACATAACAACTTGCCCTCATACTGGAATCGCAGCATGCTGTGATTAATGAGGACAGGCGATTTGTAGATGTGGAGATACCCGAGAGGAAAATCAACACACTTACTAACTGGTATGAATATCAAAGTTAACAAGTTGTAGCGAAGAGTGCAGATAAGTCCGTCATGCTTAACAAAGTTACAGGGAGTGGAATTAATCGGCTTCCTTTGGCTACCCCCCGCCGACAAAACCTCTAACCTGGTGGGATGACAGCTGATTAAATCTCTGTCCAATAAAAGAGTTTTTTGGGAGTCTGTGAGTTTGTTAGGTTCATGCAAAAAAAAAAAAAAACACTTTGGTTAAGGTTAGGTAAAGATCCAGGTACAATTTTTAACTTTCCCTAAATGTAAGTGCTGCCCGTGCCTAAACCAGCCTGTCCTTACCCAGAAAACGACCATATAGGACAATGCAAACAGCTTATGAAACACGCAATTACAGTTCTTGTTAGTAATTGTAGTAATTATGGCGAGAGCAAACGAGGAAGTGAGACGGTAGAGTAAGAGGCCCAAATTCCGCAGGTTGGGGCGATGGTCGGCATCACTTAGGTGGGTGCTACTCATTGGTGGTGTTAGAGAGTAGTCCCCCCTTCCCCGAAGCGTTTTGTTTGTCTATGATAAAGCATTGTATAAATGTAATTAATTAATTAATTTCACTCAGGATTCATGTCCTGTGTGGAACTAAAAGTGAAATGTCATTTTGAAATTAACTGAGTTTTTTTTGTGGACCTCAGTCTGTGACGCAATAGTCTATATCCACAATGTTCCACTTCTGGGATTGCTCCGGTGCGGCAGGAAATTGCGCCGGATGATATTTTTTTCGCCCGGATGTCCGTTTCCTTCCGCTTTCTTTGTGAAACGGCAAAAACTACTTTTGAACGTACGCATGTTCCACCAAAACAAGTTCTTTCCCGAGGCTATTTTGCAGTGGCACCATGCGGAGCTTAGCGCCGCCCATGACGATGCTGATTAGTTTAAAGAAAGGTGCCTAACTTAGCTAGTTCAGTAAATAGAACAGTTGTTCTATTCATAGACAGTTAACGAAATGGACCAACAGATCCCGTTGTTTTGGACGGAGACCAGTGAAGGAAACTGGAAGCACTTTCCAGTGATGGCTGAGCGTTACTGCGCAGCCTCCAACTGAGCTTGACAACGTAGATGGGACGTGGGCAACCTGTCTGAAAGCTGTAAGTCTTCTGATAGCTGTGCAAGAGAAATCCCAATCATTCCCAATCAGCAGAGACGGAGAGGTAGGTATATGTTAGGAGATAACATAGACACAGGCTAGTTCTGCTAACTAAAATGCTGGTCAACATTAACATAGGCACAGGCTAATTACTGCTTAGTAAAATGCTAGTTAACATTAGTAAATAAACCTAAACAGGAAGTCCAAACTGTCTGCGAGCTTACCCTGTACCATACGGTGATTCCTCTACTGTGCGATAGTAAGTCGTGTGGTTATGACACAATCGTTAGCCTATTTATACAAAAACATCTGCTACGGAGCCATAACGTGAGATACAAGTTAACGGAGCCTTTTATACATTGTCGTGTTTCTTTAGAAATAAACAACAGATAGAAATAGAGTCTTTAAACGCATCAGATGTAAAGTTATTCGCTGTCAGGCAGGTGATGGCTTGGTGGCATCAAATGGCGCCATAGGAGCTGTGCTTATAGGGGAGAGGCTGACCCCCTTGGTTCTATTGTGTTGTTCTGGGAGTCTTTATAAATCAACCCATAATGTCATTTAGGTTTGAGGATGTGTTAGTCTTAACATAACCATAAACACCTTTAATCCTATAATCAAGCTTTTAAAAAACGTTAAAAACTGGTTAAGTGTGATGCTTTTTTTAATCACACAAATTTACCTCAGAAAGGTTGTTTGATAACTTTATATTGATCATTTAGAGTCCTAAATGCATCTTGAGACGTGACTACTTATTTAACTTGCATTTTGCAGCGTGGATGATGAAAGTAACGTATCTAACTATCTAACGAGGTCAGCCAATATGCTTCATTTCTTTCTTTTTGTGAAGTAAAACCAAATAATAATACAACTGGATACCAGCAGGAGGAATAGACAGGTTTAAAATATTCAGCAAGGTATGAGGATGTGAAGGAGACAATATATATATATATATATATATATATATATATATATATATATATATATATATATATATATTGTGTTCCTATTTTTTTGCTCCAACAGTATCTCATGAAAGTGAGAAAACAGTTGGTACAGTAGGATATTTGCAGAAACAGATTGTGTAATTTTGTTGTTTCCGGTGGGATTACACAGCAGATGGGTGAGCTGTCTATGCGAACTGAATATTGAAATAAACAGGATAGTGTATGTATATAAACTTGGACTAAGGCTATAGTACATACAAAAAAACACGTACAAACAGGCCATCAGACGCACATGCATGCCTACACAAACAGAACATTTTTTTCTCTTCACACAGTTCCATTTTCTATGACAATGCTGCACTCGCCTGCAGCCTCTCAGTGGTAATCACAGACCACATGGGTTCTAGGTGAGCCGCTCTGACTCTGACAGACACTTTTATCACCCCAGCGATCCTATTACAATTAGAGGAGGATACTCAACAATGTCAATATAATTAATTCAATTATTAAAAAGCCTGAGGCGCAGTCGGAAGGATAGGAAAATGACAAAGACTCGCAGAATGAAGAGTGTGCTGCACACGGCGCTGCAAGAACTCAAGGGTGTTTTCTTTTTTAAATCCAGTGATTTTTAGAAAGTTTCCCACAGGTTCATTGTTTTCAAAATGCCAAGAGTGAAGTTGTCTCATGGGATCAGACAGATACTTTGAATTCATAATTAAACTAGAGTGCCCTGGGGTTTGTTCGGTCCATGTGGATTTGAAAGCCTGTCCCAATATTTTTCTGACTGAAGATTATGGATTGAGCCGTTTTCATACCCAGACCGCATGTACTGCAACGTACAAAACATAGGCGTCAAATGCATCATACGAGCGTTAAATACATCCCTTTTTAGCTGTGATTAGTAGGATTTAGTAATAGAATGATAGAATCCATGACCAACTCGTTCCCATTTCGTAATAAACTGATGCTTGGTCAGTTATAGATGGAATCTCACCCAAGGAAGAGGAAAAAATAAACAGATAACGCTTTAAAATGATGGCACATGAATTATCAGGAATTCATGCATGACTTCATGAATTCATTCATGAAGTTCTTTACAAACTATTAGTACTCCACAGTACAAGGCTTAAAAGTATCTCATGCATGACTTAATGCAGGAACAATACATTCATTATTGCATTATTTAAGGATTTTGAATCATCATGGTTTCTGATTTATTAATGATGTTCATGTCTGAAAACTGACCACCGCAGAGTACATTGAACTATTGTAATCATGATTCCCTAAACATGACTTATTTATAACTTCATCATGTTTGTGACCCTTGTCCTGACCTGGTCTATCTTTAACATTGAAAAATAAAATAAGATTAATGGGGGAATATATTTAAATGTATTAGGAATTAATGAAGTGGGTTGGCAAAATGATACTGAGGCACTACCACTGACACAGAATTTACAACAACACAGAGTACTGCCGAGTACTGGGTGTGGAGGGGCTGTCTTGGTTGACACGCCTCTTCAACATTGCGTGGAAGTCTGGGACAGTGCCGAAGGAGTGGCAGACTGGGGTGTGGTTCCCCTCTTCAAAAGGGGGACCAGAGGGTGTGTGCCAATTACAGGGGTTTCACACTCTCACCCTGGTGAAGTCTACTCCAAGGTGCTGGAAAGGAGGGTTCGGCCGATAGTCGAACCTCTGGTTGAAGAGGAACAATGCGGATTCCGTCCTGGTCGTGGAACAACGGACCAGATCTTTACATCCGCAAGGATCCTGGAGGGAGCCTGGGATATGCCCACCAGTCTCATTGTTTTGTGGATCTGGAGAAGGCGTATGACGGTCCCCCGGGAGAAACTGTGGGAGGTGCTGCGGAGTATGGAGTGAGGGGTCCCTTCTTAGGGCCCTCAATCTCTGTATGACCAAAGCAAGAGCTGTGTCCGGGTTCTCGGCAGTAAGTCGGACTCGTTCCAGGTGAGGGTTGGCCTCCGCCAGGGCTGCGCTTTGTCACCAATCCTGTTTATAATATTTAGGACAGATATCGAGGCGTAGTCGGGGCGGGGAGGGGTTGCAGTTCGGTGGGCTTAGATCTCATCGCTGCTTTTGCAGATGATGTGTCCTGATGGCGTCATCGGTCTGTGACCTTCGCACTCTCTGTCTCGGTTCGCAGCCGAGTGTGAACGGCTGGGATGAGGATCAGCACCTCTAAATCTGAGGCCTGGTTCTCAAGAAACCGATGGAGTCTTTCTTCGGTGAGGGAGTGAGTCCTTACCCCAAGTAAAGGAGTTTAAGTACCTGGGGTCTTGTTCGCGAGTGAGGGGACTATGGAGCGTGAGATTGGTCGAGATCGGAGCAGCTGGTCGGTATTACATTCTGTTTATCGCACCGTTGTGACGAAAAAGAGCTGAGCCAGAAGCAAAGCTCTCGTCTACCGGCAATTTTCGTTCCTACCCTCACCTATGGTCTAGAAGGCTGGTCATGACCGAAAGACAAGATCCGTACAAGCGCCAAAATGGGTTTCCTCAGGAGGGTGGCTGGCGTCTCCCTTAGAGATAGGGTGAGAAGCACAGTCATCCGAGAGGAGCTCGGAGTAGAGCCGCTGCTCCTTCGCGTCGAAAGGAGCCAGTTGAGGTGGTTCGGGCATCTGGTAGGATGGCCTCCTGGCGCCTCCCTAGGGAGGTGTTCCAGGCACGATCCAGCTGGGAGGAGGCCCCGGGGAAGACCCAGGACTAGGTGGAGAGATTATATCTCTCACACTTTTATTGTTGTTGTTTTTCTCCACTTTGCGACATCTTCTCGAGAAAGGTGCTTTAAAAAATGAACTCTAATAGGAATAGCAAAGAGAAGTGGTGATTAGTTAGGACGGTGATGAGAAGTGACTACATTTTACATCCAGTTTCATCACTATCTCCAAAGTTTGCTTTTCATTCTACTCACTTTTCAAATTGTTGAGCTAAATGGCACTCAGACCTTGATGGGAGAGTGAGGAATGTGTGCCATGAATGCAAAGAAATACCCCACACCCACACGAACACACACACGAACACACACACACACACACACACACACACACACACACACAAACACACACACACGATGATGAGGATGTCATTTGTCACAAAAATCTCAATCAATATGAAATGCTGTTGCTGTATAAAATGTGGAACACTAATGTGGGTGTCCAAATCTCAGCTTTCCTCACTGTATCGCCACATAGCTCACATCCGCGTCGAGTCATTTACAAAGGACCGGTGCCAAGGCACGCCATCAAAGGTGCCATTCAACAAGGAAACAAGGGTAATGGATGCTGCATGGAAGACCGCTCTCATACATATTCAACATGTTTATTGTAAAAATGTGTGTATTGATCAGGCTGCCTGACCTCCTCATTCCCACCCCAGGCTCTGTTTACAGCTTATGCTTTGCAATAAGGGCGATCAAAACAGGTCCTTGTTCCCTAGTGAAATGCTTCCTTTTTTTCCCACCGTAGCAAATCAAAACTCCCACCGGCGTTAACAAAGAGACCCTCCAAAGCACGAGCTTCACCACCTTTTGTGTTCAGGGCCATATTCGACAGGGGTGGTGCCAAATCAGGTCACAGAGGAGACGATGCATTCCCTGGGAATAATAGAAATGATTGCAATTTCTAAACACACAGCACGCCTCAGACAAAAGCCGCGAAGAAACATTCCACCCCCACTCAATACAGATAAGAAAGGATAAAATGCATAAGAAATGACTGTAAACCGAAGATGTTTACTCATGTATGATTGTTGGCATTATCTGTCGGTAAATATGCGCCGGAGCTAAGGCCAGATGACTGAGGTGGCAATCTGCGATTCATGCATAATCTGTGCCTACGGGCCCGTGCATCGCATGCACCTCTCATCTGAAAGAGAGCATGGAGAATACAATATTTCAGGGTATTAACACAAATGCATTTATGCTGCTTAAGTCTTCTCTCAAAAACGGCATATTGTAAACAACCGCTGCCAATTGGAAGGTAAACAGTTGTGTTGGTGTCCTGTAATTTTAACATTCGTAGCCGTTCTAGGATGTAGAGCTGTGAGCTGAGATGGGTTTGTGGGTAAAGTAGAAGACAGGCTGTTAAAGTCTGTTTGTCTGAGGTCGATTAGGTAGTGAAAGTAGCCAGGGGCAACTGCTGAAAACCCCTTAAGGATCCGTGTTTTTCTTCAGTGGTGATGAGTTTGTTATTTCTGTTTATTTGTCCCATGTAATACCAGCACACATGTTACAGCAATGTGTTGTGGATATACTGTAGCCTGGAATTGTCCTGCTAAAGAATTCCTTTTATTATTGTTAACAAATCCCATGAAAAGACCAAAATGTAATAAAAATGTAAAACATGTTCCTTCACCATAAACACACAAACTGTAGTTTATTTTGACTCAATCCCACACACACCGTTCTGCTGCCACAAATACTCAGAGGAGCACCACATGTGGATTGATCCACCGCTAAAATAGTCCCCAACACATGCACTATTTACTCATGTTCAAGTAATATTTGCTAAAAATTACAGTGCCGTTTTTAAAAAACTAAATGATATATTTGTGACCTTCAGTGGGAATGAATGTGCCTGGAGCCACAATCACTATGTAGAGACCGAGACATTGTTAGTTTTGTTTTTCTAATCAGATTTTGAGACGAGAAAAATAAAGGATACAGAAATAGAAAATAGTTTTTCTAGAGAAAGCTGCAAACCAAAGTTGACGCTTTAACTTGTGGTTTATGATGTATTTCAGCCACAAATGTATGTAGGGTTATACTGTATTTAAAGGTGCCCTGCCACACATATTTCATGACTTTGTGGTAATGTCTGAAGTTCTACCATGGACACTGTGATGCCTTGGTAACCTTGGTTACCTTGGTTACCTTGTCTCAAGCCATTCTTGTGTGGTATAGAAAGCCTGCAGGAAGACTCAGCTCCATTTCTACCAATTCTCATTAATATTCAACGAGCTAAGCTGCTTGACTCTGATTGGCTTACAGCTAGCCATTGAGAGCCTGGCTTTCAGCATCTTTTACCCAGTGCAACTGGGCGACTTCATGAATAGTAATGCACTCAGGCAACATGACGTCAGACTGACCAGCTGTTGTGATTGGCCTGATTTCTCCTCTTGTTTCTTTCCAGTGGCAAGAGCTGACAGAGGAGGTAGCAGTTCATTTTCACATTCACCACATAACACTAACACATATGGATCTAACATATTTAAAAAAACGCTTGTAAAATTGTTTTTGTGTGACAGGGCACCTTTAAGACATTACAAGGTGCTGTTGTTGCTCTCCTCATTTGTATGTTGTTAAACTTCTTAAATAACACATATTGAAAACCAATCAGTAATTTGCACATCTTTAACATGCAACAGGTGCGTGGGTCCAAAAGTAGAAACAGATTCTTGAACACTGTCCAACAAAAAAATAAAAACTCTGATCCGATCCGTTTTGGTGCTAGGCCTTTATCAGGCAAATGACGCAGAGACTCTCATTTGAAGATTAAAACTTCTGCTTTCAGATTTATCTCCGCAAGTTAGACAGAATGTGGGAGTTTGTTTGCAACTATTGAAAAACAATCAGTGAAACATAATACAAAGGTTATGTAAGAAATGAAGGAACAGCAATGGGAAGACCATTTGGCAGCAGTTGCTTGGTTTCCATAAATGCTGCAATCTCCCTCGGGGATAATTATTAACAGATAAATCACCTTGTTGTGACATGCATTGCCCAATGTAATGCCTAATTGCCATGCTTATTCCAATAGGTGCACATTTTTGTACACTGAGATCACAGTATTCAGACCAGGAACAGAGGATGCTAATAGCGAATGAAACGCATCCATTTGAAGCAGCATAATACCTTTTCTAAAATGCATCTTCAGCTCCCCAGCCATGGATTTATTCAAAGCTCTCTTTGGGGAGGGACGCACACAAATAAAAACATTGAAATGAAAACATAAGGCACCTGGAGGAAAGCAGCATCTCTGGAAACACCGCAGCAATTTCAATTATATCATAATTAGTGTTTTCTGCGGAGGTCAAAGTGCCCTTGTTTAAATGGTTTTTGCCTGGCACAGGCAATCCCATCATTTTCCATCTATACAGTCTTTATTAAAAGGAAAAGTAAAAAAAAAAAAAAAAAAAAATCAGTCTACAGCACCATGTCTGGATCCACCCTGGGAGTCTAGGGTGAAAATGACAGATACATAGACAAGATTCTGAAAAAGGTAACCTGTGTCTTTAACTCTGACCTCCGATGACTGTCAGCGTGGCTCTTTCTAAAAGACCCCAGGAATTGATCAAGAAGACACAATGCTGCGTCCATGTTGACTGAGGCCCGAGTATTTTATATGCACTAACTAAAAAAGCAATTCAAAAATGCGATAAAAAAGCACAGATCTTCAACATTTGTGACATTGCCATAATGTCTTGTCTGGTATTGATAACTGACTGGCTACTTCCTTTTGGTGTTCTGTCTTCAAAAAAGGCGCAAGATGAAATATTATTTTAAAAGGTCCAGTCTAGTTCTTAGAAATTGAGATGTGGATACAAATGTGGCCTGCTGATGATTGAATTTGGTTGGATGTATGAGAGTCAGGGGAGAGAGACAGAAGGACTCATTCTTACATGGAACATAAGTTAACCCATGACCACGCTCACTGTCAAATAAAGAACTGCAGCCTGCCTTTTTAGCCCCCTGCCACAACATTTGTATCACAGGAGTTCACAGGCTATATTATTCTTGATTAATTATTCTTAGGCCTTACCCTAGTACATATTGCAGTGGTCCAATTTGGGTCTGGAACCACGCCCAAAACCGAGTGTTCATGTTTTTTGGGGCTTTTCCGCCTTTAATGATCAGGATACAGGCTAGATCAGGAAGGAGAGAGGGGGAAAACATGCAAGAAATCTTGACAAATCAGATTCGAACCCTGGACCTCTGCTTCGAGGCATAAATCTGTAAGTATACGCGTGCCTGCTCTACCCTCTGAGTCAACGAGCCACGCACAAAGTCAAAGTTTTAATCACTGGTCTCTTGTAGGTGTATTCTCAGTGAGCTGAGCTGAAAACTTTAGGCGCTCCTGAGTCCGTTTTCAGTAGTCAGTGTTAATCCTGACCCTCGCCGGTGGTTGCTACCTCTGAGCGTTGACTGTTGGAATGAGATCGAGGACACAATCGACTGAAATGAGGTTTCTCTGCAGGGCGTCTGGCCTGTCGCTCCACGACTCCTGGAGGAGCTCATTGATCTGGAAGGACCTCAGACTGAAGCTGCTGCTCGTCGAGAGGAACACAGAGAGGCGATCAGGCATCTGCCAGGGATTTCGGGATTGTCTGACTTGCTGGAGATCTGAAGGCAGAGTGCAGGATGAAGGCAGTGATATGTCCCAGTTGCCATGAGAACAGATACGAATCCCCAAGAGAAAATAGGTTAAGGAATGCATTGTCAAGTCAAGTCAAGTTTATTTCATCCATAAAAATGGAAATTACAGTGCTCAAACCCACTGTCTTACCCATAAAACTACAGCGTAAATACAATACACTACAATAAATACACTACAGTACAATACTATACATAAATACAGTAAAATAAACTTATGAAAATGTATGTTTAAAGTGCTTGTTGTGCTGTCAGATAGCCTGAGGTATAAAAGAGAAAGCATACTGCTTAGTTTGTGTCACAGGAGGCCTTGGTCTACCACTACGCTCCACAACCCTACCATTGTGAACAGTTATTCAAAAAGCTATTAGTATGGCGTCACTGTGTCCACGTTCAGGCACTTATTGGCCAACGTTCTATCAAAATATCTGTTAAAATATGAATATGAAGAATCTAAAGTGTAACTTCTGACTTTACGGTTTACTTTAGCTTTCACTTTACAACAGCCGGCTAAAGTACGCTATCACCGGTAAATTAGCCGTGCGCTACCCTTGGCCGTAACCGGACACCGTTATCTCCTCTCTGTAGGGACTGGGCCTTGCTGGGTATTAAGTCCATAGCCAGTTAGCTAAAGAAAGTCCCATTAATGCTGTCAAAACAACCGGATCTTACTTCCGTTCTTCACAATAAAATGCCATGCTTCAACAACTTTGAATTATGCAATAAGAGCTCCTTAATTTCCAGGTCAGTAAAAATAGAAACCTTTTAGCCCGAACATTTTAACGTCTATCAAAGTCACTTTGACATCTAAATGTCCATGTACATAAAGGAAAATTCATACGTAGATTGTTAGTTGGTTATACTATAGATCAATTCTGCTAACATTTTGGTGATGATTGGGAACGTAAAGTACTGCGAATATACCGGAAAGTGCGTCAGGTTGGAAGTGTCTGGATATGGCCAACAGCAGCGAGTGGTGTCTGAACGGACACAGTGACGCTAGTGTTAGTGTTGTGGCAGTGCAATCCGTTCTGTTGTCAACCAATCCCGCTTGTAACTGAAATGTTCATTTTATAACCTCACCCATGATCTTTTCCTAAACCTGTCTCATTCTTGAGTCGCATGTCAGTTCAACGTACGTCCCTGACCCAGAGCGTCAAAAAGTGAAGCCGATTTTTCGGGGATGAGGTAATTTGTCATTACAAATCTATACACATATTGTTTGTCAGGGCATTCCAAAATGTGTGTGTTTTTAGTTTTTTTCCATCACACAAAGTTACGTCTTTGTTGGGAAGAAAATGATAGAAACAAGTATTTAAACTCAAGACTTAATATTCAGACTTGGGGCATACTATTTAAAAGTGAGACACTTCGTACACCCAACCACGGACCTTCACCATCTAAGGGTTTTGTGCTGTTAAAACATCATGCGCTGCCTTTGCTGGATGGCATTGTGTCCATCTCTTCAAAAACCCCACATTAGAGATTAGTTGTAAAAAAGGGAAGAAAAAGTATGAGCAGATATAAAGGAAAGAAAAGTTGACATAAAGCCATGTCTTGGACGATGGATTGACACATACAGTAGACAATTCAGTAACGACACCATGAGACCATTGAACAACTCATGCAGTGTGCGGCAACCCAAGTGCATCATGGACCAAATTTGTGATCCTAGCATTAAAGCTATAGTGCGTATTTTATGTCGCTCCCATGAGGAATTCTAAGTAATGCCAACAAAACAATTGGCTTATCTTATCTTAACTCGAGTTTCTGCAAGAGGAAAAGCAACATAATCTTCTGAAGATAGCCTTACTGACAAATACAGAGAGTTGTGTGGAGCTGTTAGTCTTAATTAGCTTTGTGGCAACTCATTTGGCAATGGCAAGTTACGCGCTGAAGCTTT
>NC_045754.1:4777324-4785788 GCF_008692095.1 Etheostoma spectabile
CTGCCACCAAAAGTCCCAATTTCCCAAACACCTAGCCCCTGAAGTCAATGGTCTTGGAACAAAACCAACCCAAGAGTTTCTCCCGTTAATACAACAAGGTCACTTGAGCTGGCTAATTCTCTGTGCAGCCCCTTCATTTGTTATTCCAAACAGGCTGTCATTTGGCTAATTAGCACTTATGATGATGAATAATGGCTTTTTGGTTACTATTGTTTCTGTTGGTCACAGCTGAATAGAATAAAATGGCGCAAAACAATAAAAGGGAGCATTAATGTTGTTTTAATATTGTTTTTATTTCACTTTCATATCTGGCTGACAACTTGGAGAAGCTTCACAAGTGGTTCCCAGATCGCTGCCACAGATCAAAAAGAGTAGTTTAAGTCTTTGGGGGCTGCAGTGGCTTTCTTTTCTCTCCATGTTTTGACATATTCTTTATTGGCAAATGCAGGAAAACTCCTTGTTCTTTACACTTACGGTGACACGAGCAGAGACGCTGCAACTCCAGGGTTTTTCTTGTCTTCAACTAGAGCTGAATGAATTGAGGAAAATACCTAACTGCGATTGTTTTGGCTGACAATGCGTTGACTGGGGCAAACGCCCTGCAACTTAACTTAACACATGCAAATACACAAAACACACAAGGAAAATAAGAAAACTTCATTAATTTGACAACACGTGCAGCATTTAGCCGACGCGCTGCCAATATACACAACACAACCAAAATACAGCGTTTTTTGTTTTTTTGCATCTGCTTTTCTTTTTGTATCTCTTCTTTTTTGGAGTTTCTGTGCTTTACTTTTTGCATTGTTTCTATGTTTACATTTATTTATTTTTTTGTGTTGTAGGTTTTTTCCTTAATTGGCTTGTGTTTTGTCTATATGCATGTGTTTTCTTAAGTTACAAGGCGTTTACCCCCTGTCGGCCACCGTAGATTCAAGATATTGGAGGAAATGCTAATCTTTGTATCATAATTCTGATTTTCATTGAAAAATATTACAATTACAAATAATTATAGTGTGATTCATGCGAGGGTCTGAACCAACCAATTTCTTTTCTTCTTTAGTCTGTAAGATTCGATGTGTAGGCTGGGTCGTCTCTGTTGCACTTCAGAATGGTTTTGCTCACATTTTTCCTTTGACAAATATTGTGCCCCCCCCACTCTGAAGTTGAATATTGCATTAACCCATATTGTGATTTTGATTAAATTGCGATACATTGTGCAGCCCTATCAACAACTGGTGTATAATCGGGTAAAACCTCTTTTGGTTTGAACTTGACTTGGGGGCTTTGCAGGATCTGTTTGGGCTAACATCCGTCTCCGCTCTCTCCTTGGTGGGGCCGGCCAGGGCGATGGAGCCGGCCAGGAGGATGGAGCCGACCAGGGCAATGGAGCCGTGGCTTACCTGGGTGAATTTTCTTGGATGGCAGCCTAATCATCTGGCCCCGTGTCAGCCACCGACTGGGCCAAAGCTACGGCAGCCCAACAGATTGGCCCTCAAAGGACCCAACACATCTGCACTCCTACAGGACGATGAAGAGGAGGATGAAGTGGGGGGGGAGGGGGGTAAAAGAGACAGGAACTAATTCCTCTCATCTTCTGATTTCACACAAATGAGTGCAAGGGATGTGCATAACGAGCTGGCACCAAGCTTTGGCGAGGTAAGCGTAGATCTGAGTCATGAACACATTCACCGAGGACTGAAACAAACATGGCTCTGTCTCATGCGGAAGCACTCAATTAACAACAAGGAACTTTAAATGATTTAAGGGAATAGAGTGGCCTGCAGCGTTTTAGAAACAGTGTTGATGTTGTTTGCTCGGTGAGTGAAATAACCTCTGTCCTCTCGTCCTCTGTCAACAACCGCTGGCTCATCAGAGAAGTTCCGCTTCCATTCTGGATAATAACATTCAATGTGGAAATTATGAACAGTAGCGCTTTGTATTCCCCAAAACGTCTGATAGTCTTGTGGATTAGTTGTTTCCTGAATGGAATGTTTTTTGCGGCAAGGCAAATGTAGATATTTTTAGCAGCGTCCCTGGCCTTTTGAAATACTTTAAAAATACCTTCTGTGGGCGGCCTTTAGCTCACCCAGTAACAGCGTTTGTTGCTTGTCCTCCCCCATCTCTCCCCCCCTGTCCTGTCTATCCACTGCCACTAATAAAGGGAAAAGAAGAAAAAACTTACTGTCATCACTACTATTACTACCACTAATTATATCAATAATAAATAAAAAATAAGTATTTTTAAACTTTTTAAATAAAACACACACTACACTGAAAAAATATGTAAAATGAGCAACATATTAAAGTACATGATGAAATATTCACTTCTGTAAGGCTGTTAGTTGTATGTATGACACGCCAATTCGTATGCCATTATTGGCAAGTTATTTACGCATACTCGCTTTTTAACGTGCATATTAATTCCGTTTGGTTTCCATTGAACCCAGGCCTAGTACACATACAGTCAAATTTGACAATGCACCCAGACATACTTATAATAGTGGCAGCATTCTGCTGCTTAATTACAGGCTTATTTTACATGTGGGCTGTGGATTCTTTGTCACGAGTATATCACACACAAGAAATCACACATTGAGAAAACATTGTGGAGAGAGCGCTTGTCTATTTATCCTCTCACATTCAAATAATAGAGCCTGGCAGTGATTTGCATATATTAACTATTTTTTTTTGCATGTACATCTGCTCAAAATTAGTCATTATTTTCTCTCCATAATTTGTCAGAGGTTGCGCTGATGTGCCGCAAAAAAAAAACACTGGCTGTAAACTCAGCATAGGTAATATGAACACAAACAGCCTCCAGATACTTTCATCAAAAACTGAACATGCACATAAGCTCAGCTCTGGAACTCTCCCGACTCTCTGCTGTCTACGACGGGTTTATGTTTATTTTGATAGCATGCTATATATTTTTTGCAGCGACAGTGATGCTCTGAAGATAAAAACTATGAAGTGGAGCCAGTCCAAAGGGAAACATCCGGCAGTGTAAATGGTGATGACAATGGTTATAAGAACCTGGTATACAATGATGGCAGAGAGCAGATGACTCACCCAGATGGTACAGATACTATAATCGCTCTGTCTCTGAGTCAAAGCTGCCATGCTGGTTCACTCATTGCTTCCATTTCCTCTGCAACGGCGTCCTCGTGCACCGATAGCGCCATAGCGCTTAGCACAGGACCCCCTCTGAGTTGTCCATGATTAGACATGTTAGCCCACCAACAACGTGCTTGATTGCGATTACCTTCTGTGTTTTCTAATTTAGACTCTGCTTGTAGCGTGTGAGGGCAAAGGAAAATCACAAGTGCTAAAGAGCAGATAAACTGCCGCAGTGCTGACTTTAATTCCTCTCTGATAACAGGCCACAAAATCATCATTAGCCGCCACGTGTGCATAGCTCCAACTCCTATTGTCTTTGTCTCATTTAATGCTTGTCACGTGTGAAATGAACTATCGGGCCACCAAGAGCACTTATGATAAAAAGTGACAAGCAAAATCCTGAAATATGGGGCTTTATGGGAGCCAGAGCCTACTTTTACAAGGTTAATGAACTCTCACTAACTTTAATAGTCTGTTTTCCGACTCATGCATCTCCATAAAGCGCCCTTCCCCAAAGTCTGCAGGCGAGGGGTGCCATTTCAAACAGCTGTGCCAGGCGTACGCCTGCAAAAATGAAAGGAACTTCATGATGAATCACATCCATCTTCCAGTTCCTTCCAATTTTTCCATTGTTCGCGTCAGCTGGCAAACCGTCAGTGGATTACCTTCATTTCCCTTGATGCTTAGAGGTAACGTAATGAAGAGAGAGCGCAAAGAGAACATGGAACTTCCTTAAGTTACTAATCACTTGGTCCAAAGCAGAGAAAGTGGGATGGGTGAGGCAGGGGAGGTGGCATCCCCAGAGTGGCATTATTAACAAGCATGCAGAGTGAGCAGCCAAGGTGAGAGCTTGAAGCCTGCTTGCAGCTCTGCAGACACAGAAATACTTCCTTAATTCACATGCAAGCATGTAAGTGTGTTGTCTGCGTGTGAGTAGTCTACATAGTTCCGAGATTGCTCCATTGCTGCCGTAAATTTTGCAGGATGTCCTTCTTTTTGGACGGATGTCTGTTACCTCGGGTTGTCTTTGTGTAGGCGTTCTAACCTCCGGTGGATTTGTGAAGACTATGGTAACCTGCTCCTCAGATCTCTGCAGGGTAAATCCAGACAGCTAGCTAGACTATCTGTCCAATCGGACCTTTCTGTTGCACGACTAAAACTACTTTTGAACGTACACATGTTCCACCGAAACACTCAGAGCACTTGGCTCCGCTCAAGACGATTGTGATTGGTTTAAAGAAATGCCAAAAAAACCCAGCATGTTTTTCTCCTAACCTGGAATGCTGTGTGGACTAGCCAGACCCTCCTTCACAGCGCTGTGGAGGAAGGTCTGGCAAAGAGAGACTAGTGTGTGAGTAATGAAGCTGACGTATCCTGTCCATACTGTTAATCAATGGATTATGAGAACCAGACTGAGAGAGACACAACATGACTGCAAATGATGGCCTCTTTGTGGTTGTATGTCACTTTGTAGTTTTTTTTTTTGTAGTCAATTTATGTCTCTTTGTAGTTGTTTGTCGTGTGCTTCTCTTGCTTCTCCATGTTGTGTCTCTGTGGTCATTTTGTATCTTTGTAGTCATTTAACATCTTTTATGGTTTTGCATCTCTTTGTAGTTGTTCTATGTCTTTCTTTGTCCCTCTTTGGTTGTTTTATGTCTCCTTGTGGTCATGCAGCATCTTGTTTGTAGTCCTGTTGGATTCTTTGTGGTTGTTCTGCATCTCTTTGAAGTCTAATGTGTCTCTTTGTAGTAGTTTTCCATCTCTTTGTGGTGGTTTTAGGTCTCTTTGTGGTCGTACCGGGTTTCTTTGTAGTTATGTCTCTTTGTAGTTGTTTTACGTCTCTTTGTGGTTGTGTAACATCTATTTGTAGTCATTTTGCACCTCTTTGTGGTTGTTTTGCACCTCTTTGTGGTCGTATTTGGTCTCTTTGTAGTTGTTAGGTCTCTTTGTGGTTGTTTTGCATCTCTTTGTGTGTTTTTTTTGCATCTCTTAGTGGTCATTTTGCGCCTCTTTGTAGTCGTTTTGCATCTATTTGTGGTTGTTTTGGGTCTCTACGTCATTGTTTTATCGACTTCCACAGTCCTTCCATGTGTTCACTCGTGCCACAAACCTTTATGAGAAGCAGCATTCATTCATTAAACAAACACGCTGCTTCACACGAGCACTTCACCCACACACAAACACACACACACACACACACACACACACACACACACACACACACACACACACACACACACACACACACACACACACACACACACACACACACACACACTAAAATAACAGGTATTTCAAAACAATACATCCCCGGAGAGGTGAAGTGAGGATTAATCAGTTTATTTTGGGCTTTGCCATAGAGCGATGTGGAAAGGACTTGAGAGCTGGCAGGTAGCTCTGCTCTTATTGCTGGTACCCTTTCTCGCCTGACACCCAACTAAGCAGTGACACCGGGTGACATTTAAAACACTTGTGACAGCTACATCTTTTCAAATGTTGCAACTCTGAAAGCAAAGACAGGATCTTGGTTCAGGGAGATGAAGTCAAGGGTAAAAAAAAACTTGTGTCTATGCAGTTGATCCATATTTTTGGAAAGTCTTATAAACAATATCTCAGGGACTTCATGCATAATCGGAGCTGAAAGGATATGAGAATATTTGAAGTGTCACTTTAAATTAGGGGTGTTTTATTGTAGCGTGCAGTATTCAGTGTAAGCCCGGCGGACCTTTTCCTGACACACACCTACAAAGAGGTGGCCCACCAACCGCTGTAACAATTAGCTGTGTCAAAAAATGACAATCTTAATTGTAGCCTTTTATTTACATGTGATGCAGATGAAGGGGAGGAGGTGAAATTAATCTGACATTTAAAAACGTTTTGAAAATATGCAGAATAGAAAATAAAATCACAGATTTTTGGAGAAAATGTAGTCCTCTTTAAACGAACATTTCCACAGGGCTCTTTTAATGGGAAATGCTGTTAATATCTGCCCTATAATCACAGGAAATAATACCTGAAAAGATCCTGGTATGTGAAATGTCACTACGAACATTGAAAATAGGTGTTGAGAGACTGAACAGCATACAATTGGAGGAGCATACAATTTTTTTTTTTTTAATTCTCATCTAGACACATTCAATACATGCAGACTGAACTATGTCACATTAAAACATATACTTATTTCTTTCACCCCCCTAAAAACTCTCTCCACTCAGCGTCAAGATGTCTCACACCTTTATGTTTATAGCAGATGTGCCACATGGAGTCTTGATATATTTTTCATGGCTTGCTTGAGCACAGGCTAATGTCAGATTGCCCTGCTTTAACAGAAAAGAGGAAGTGACAGAATAAGTGAAAGCTGTGTGAGCGTGACTGCAAGATAACCTGGTACATATAGCCTACTTTAGTGTGACTTTTGTGACTTACTCTAAACTCTAAAGGATTACATTTTCAGTTAAAGTCAGTCGATGTTAGATCAAAATTACATCCTAGTCTGATTCTAAATCCGACATTTGACCTTTATTTCCTGTTCAGGGCCACCAAATGATATCAAAGAATATGCATAACATTTTCTGAAAGCAAAACTAAAATTAGTTCAGGTGGGTTGGCAGTATCTCAGAGCAGGATGAGCCAGTCGTCAGACTCTTTACTTTCACTGTTGAGACGTTTCACTTAAAACCACTAATGCCAACCTCGTGGGTGGAAAAGGAAAACTCAGGAAGGTTCATCTTCCGGGCGTTGGAAATGTCTCTTCAAACGTTCATGGCAAACCATCACATTTGTGTCGACACATTTCAGTTCTGCACTGAAGTGATGGACCAACTGGCCGACATGACCCTCCCCAGAGCAACACCATGGCCAACCGGTACCATCACAACTCAACAGTGTTGCATTACTCCATTACAATTTTGCATTAATTTTACTTAAGCGGAAATGTGATAGCATTAGCAAAAACAGCACATCAAGTAAAAGTATGTTGTCCAAAGTTGAACTTTCAACACAGTGGACTAACTAAAACCATAGCAATACAATATCTTTTATCGGATTGTTATGTTTTAAGTAAAACATTAATCTGAAAACAAACTACAGCCCAAAAATTCTCAAGTAAAGTAGACTATGAGTACCTCAAACATGTACAGTACTTGTACACATCCTGAACATCCTATCGCCACTTCCATTATATCAGTTTTCATAAAATGCTGCAATATATTGCCGATATACTGTATATCCCACATCCTTTCTCACAATAATTTCCAAATCAAAATGTCTGTCATTTTCCAATAAACAATTACAACACAAGTTGCATAACACATCAGTCGGTCCCACGAGAAGCGCATTCTACACACTAGACCAAAAATCTTGACCAAAGACCGGGGACCGCAACCCCTAGGGCACTTGTCAAACTCAAGGCCTGCGGGCCAAATCAGGCCCCTTGCAGATTTAGATCCGGACGGGCAAATCTCAAAATGTACACAATTTATTTACTCAATTCAATTTTACACAAATTTGCTGTTGTTACTTTTGGTAAGGTAGCCATCCACAGATACAGTTCCGCTCTAGGATTCACTGTGACTTCCACATGAAAACATCATGTATAAATTATACTCAAATATCATTTTCATCCATCTGGTCCAGTTTGATATGCAACTAAGTGTTATAGAATATGTAGTAGGGGGTCCCTGCTCTGTCTCTCTTTCCGCTAATGATAAGCATTACTAGTTATTCTAAAAATTTAGAAGACCCCTGCACTAGACAACCCTGTTGAAAAAAATGCTCCGTACAACATCCTGTCTGACCCAGCGCGGGCTGCGTGGGATCAGAGAAGCCAGACGCTTATGTCAAGTTGGTCTGGTTCATTCTGGAGAGTCAGCTAAATGTGTGGGGTGTGTTGATGTTAGAGGTGGAGGACCTGGGCTGTAATAACATTGTCAGGGTGGTCTCGAGGTTTAGACGGAGCTATGTGTATTTTGAAAGCCCTGTATGCATGAGGCAGGACAGTAAAGTCTCTTGCTGTCCAAACTGTCAAACCTGTGCTGCAGCCTGTTAATCCTTTTCTGTACGTGTTGATGTTCAAGGCTACGGAGTCCCGGAGGTGACATGAAGGAGAAACAAAAATGAAAAAAATATATAAATATACATGTACTGGGGACCAACTTTTTGTGAGATCTTGACTTTGCTTTGCAATATCTCGAGTTTTATTTGCGATATCTTGCAAATCCAACAAACTATAAGGCCCACCCACCTAGCTAGTAGCGCGCTAGCTAGTAGCACGACATGATTACATCTTCTTGGTTGTCTAAATACATCCCTCGTTTATTTTGATAAGCATTACTAATTAATACAT
>NC_045754.1:4785798-4785983 GCF_008692095.1 Etheostoma spectabile
AAAGTGAAGTGTTATAATGAACATTAACAGATAACGCAAATAAAACTCAATATCTTGCAAAACAAAGTAGAGATCTTGCAAATGATACTTGAGATATTGCGGGAAAAAAACTTGGTATTGCAAAACAAAGTCAAGATCTTGCAAAACTGTTTGTCCCCAGTACATGTACTGTCTTTATGATTTTT
>NC_045754.1:4785993-4796738 GCF_008692095.1 Etheostoma spectabile
TTTCCTCCATGTCACCTCCGGAGCTTCTTACAAGACAAAGGCACACGAACAAAACAAAAAAACATGGTTGACATCACACACACACCAGTAAACACTCACGCAGCTTTTGTATTGTTTGTTTTTGTATTTGCCCTGCACATCAGTCGGGGGTGTGGGGAGGTTAGAGCGTTAACCGCAACGTGGGGAAACCACAAGCAACGGTGACAAACACAGAACAGAAGAGTCAGAGAGGCGGCTGAGGGAATACAAGTATTTAGTTAATGCAACAGAGGGGTAAACAAAGGCAATGAAGTGGAAAAAGAAACTGAGACCATTTTAAATGCACCTACATGACCAGTCAGGGAACATTTCCCAATGTTTGCCTGGCCACAAATAAGGGTCTGAGGGGCAAAAAATTCAACTAATTTAACACAGTTGGGTCTCAAGTCTTGTCATAGAAAGTCAAGTCTCAAGTCCTCAACCTTTGTGTTGTCTTCCTCCATGAACTTGGCCTT
Organism: Etheostoma spectabile; assembly: GCF_008692095.1. Lineage (NCBI taxonomy): Eukaryota > Metazoa > Chordata > Actinopteri > Perciformes > Percidae > Etheostoma > Etheostoma spectabile. Next base: position 4,786,488 of record NC_045754.1, read on the forward strand.
CCAGGTCAAAATTGAATTCTTTTTTGTGCTTTTCCTATGTTTTTGTTGTTTTGTTCTGATTTATTTGTCTCTTTTTCTAAAACCTGAGCTGGTTTAATAACAGGTTTTACACGTATTCTTGGAATTCATGGTCAACAAACCTCATTTGTATCAAATTATACATATGTTTTTAGTTAAATATTTAGAAATTGTGAATTATTTTTGACTAATAGTTAAGATCAGAGGATGTTGAGTCGATCTCAGATGGGTAGATTTCAAAGTTTAGTCCGGATGCTGTTTTGAAACCATTAAAAAAAAGAATTCAAATACTATAAGATTAAATTAAACACCCAAAAAATTCAATGAAAGTAATCATTAATTTTACCTGAAGAATGTTGTATGGAATCATCCATGTTATTTTTGGGCAATTTGATTGATCTAATATTTCTGATATAAAACCCTTTGAAACAGGTCAATTTGACCTGAGGACAACACAAGGGTTAAGAGTGAGTCAAGTCCCAAGTCAGTCAAGACAAAATAAATCGAGATGTAAGTCAATCGAGGCAGGTTTAGTTCCAGTTTCATGTATAATGCTTCATAATAATGGTACATAAATTATCATGAACTTATGTACGATGTCATGCTTTAAAAAACCATAAATTCCTTCATGTAGTACTTAATTTACCATCAGTAATGTACAAGGATTAATAGTATCTCAAGCATGACTTAATGCAGGAACAATAAGTTCATTAATGCATCAATCAAGGTATTTGAATCATCATGGTTTCTGATTTATTAATGATGTCTTCTTCATAGGTAAATCTGTAGTTAATGTGACAGGCTGAAGAAACTGAATTGCAGTGTTGTAATGATTAACTAGAATAAGAATTCTTCATTACTTCATCACGTTTGTGGCCCTTCAAATAAAATGCTGACCTGGTCCATCCTTAACATTGATAAATAAGATATGAATAATAGTGGCATGGGGTTTATTTTCCTTCCTGTTTTGATATTTTTGTGAATACAGAGAGCACTTGTGAGTTAGTTATTTTTAAATAATGGTGGCATGTGATTTCTGATTTATTAACAATGTCCATGTCTTCCTAAAAAAACAGTCACAGCAGTGCAGATATAGTCTGAAGAAATGTAATAATTGTTAACTAAACATCACTTCATCATTGATACATAAGATACGATTAATGTAATGTATTAAGAATTAAAGGAGTGGGTTGGCAAAATGATTCTGAGGTCACATTCATTGACACAGAATAGTGTCCTGCAGATGCATTTCAATAGTTGCTTTATTCAAAACAACACAAGGCACCTAAACAGTAATGTCTGAGAGCATTAATTCATGTACTGTTACTGCATTAAATCATGCATGACATACTATTAATTGTTGTACATAACTCATAGTTCATTACATATTACATGATTTTTCATGCATGAAGTCACCCATGATGTCGTGATGGTTTATAAACCATTATTATACCGTTAGCGTTTCATGTCAGCTCACAAAAGGAAAAGTCCTTTCCATTTTTGTCAAAGCAAGTTTCTGTTATGAGGAGAACAGAAGGACTCAAATGCACAGCTCAACAAAAAATAAAAGGATTTATTTAAATAGGGAAAAGGGAAGCGGGAAGGCAGATGCCAAGGACCGGGACGCAGAAGAAGAGAACGGGAAGCTGGGGGATGTCTCGGGGAGCGAGGAGCCGAGGACGAGACACGGGAACTGGGAGCGGAGAAGCCAGCTGACCGGAGGCAGAAACAGGAGGGAGGGGGGGATGACACAGCCTTACTGGAGCAACGACCAAGCGAAGATGGGTTGAAGAGCCGGGGTTGACATTCTGTTGTTGGTTGAAGATGCAAGGCAGGTTTGAGGGACGGGAGCAGGTGATTGCAGATGTGACTCAGGTGTGCGTGGTCAGCTGGCTTCAGCAGGAGGGAGAGTGAGGAAGAAAGAAACCAGCAGGGACAAACAGGGCAGGCCAACAGAAAACTCAGAAAAATAGTAAACAAAACCAATTCTCACAGCCAGCCGAGCCCAAACCATGACGAGTTTCTAGTCCTTGTGGTCATTGCAAATCATTTTGGGACAAATCCAAATAGGATTTCAAGTCCTCGAGGGCAAGTCTAAGTCAAGTCTGAAATCAGTCAAGACATGCCCAAGTCTTGTCAAAGCAAGTCCTAAATCAAAAATGTTTGGATAAATAAGTATCAAGTTATGGAGGGCAAGTCCAAGGCAGGTCTCAAGTCAATAGCGAGAAGTTCAAGTCGAGTCAAGTAATCGAGGTCCGAGGTCGAAGTCCGAGTCTTAAGTCAGTGCAAATCTTGTGTCTTGTGTTAGTAAGTCTCACATCATTGAGGGCAACCCCATGTCAGGTTTCAAGTCTTGACAAATTGTCTCAAGTCAAGTCTCAAGTCCTTGAGGGCGAGTCCAAGTCAAGTATAAATTCAAGCGAGACAAGTCCATGTCAAGTCTAAAGACTTTTCAAAGTTAGTCAAGTTAGTTTTAGATCATTGAGGGGAAGTCTGAGTTAAGTCTGAGTTAAGTCTTGTCAAAGCAAGTCTCGAGTCAATTCCCATATCTTGTCCAAACGTCAACTTGAGTTTTGTCAAAACAAGTTTCAAGTCTTCATGGGCATTTTTTACAACATATAGGAATACTTTTGGAACATTTTCCTTATGTTTGCAGCATTTCTTAAATAATTGATACCAAGGCATTTTAATGCAGAGTCTTAACCCTTGTCAGCACTTTTGTTGAGGCTTTTTATCAATGTTTTTAACTTTTTCTTACATATTTGTCACTTATTTCATCACTTTTGTTGCTTTTTTTTTTAACACTATGTTATACAGTTCCACAGTTATTTTTGGAATTTATGGTCAATAAACCTTTCAAAATTATTCTAATGTTTGAGTTAGAAAAGCAGAAATTAGGAATTATTTAGACTTAAATTAAAGGAAAGTATGTTGATGGATAATCACAGACTGGAAAATGTCAACTTTTACTCAATACTATTTCAAAACCACTTCATTTTTTTTTTTCAAATGCTATAAAATTGAATAAGACGCCCCAAATCAGTCATGTTATTTTGGGTAATTACAAATGGGTAATTAAAACATAGGAAAACGGGTCAGTTTGACCCGAGGTCAACATGAGGGTTAATGCATCAGTAAGTTTTTTTTTGCATTTATCTTGAGTCAAGTCCAATCTCACAGCAGTCGAATCCAAGTTCCAAGCCTGACTTTGTTTTTCTTTGTCATGCACAGACAGCAACTTTCACTAAGGGGATTTGCTTTTATCAAATCTAAACATGGCATGTCTTGGTGTCTCGGGTTAACTCAGCTGATCTGATCAACCGTAGTCAAAGTTGTGGCTGACCTCATTGATCATGTGCTTGACAGCTTGTGGCTTGGAGATCAATTCTCTAAAACACCTACGCCCCATTGAGCCTTTCTCCCTCGTTGTCGGCCGATGCGAAAATAACAATTGCGCACAACTGTGTGTAGAAACCTGAAGGTCATTGAGAAAATGAACATGATGAAGTGAGCCTTGCTGAGTATCTTTCTTTCCATCTCCTACTTTTCAATTTCATCCCTCTCCCCGTCAGCCTCTTTAGTTACCTCTCTTAACTCCTACTTTGCACTCTGTCTCTCTGCTCCACTGTTCTTTATTCTCCCTCTCCCTCTCTCAGTCTCTCTCTCTCTCCCGCACTCTTTTATTGCCCTTCTGTCCAGGGTTTTAAGATGCCATTGAGGAACCTTGAGATAGATGAGTTCTTCAATGAGAGGCAACCATCAGCTCAGCACTACAATAGAGTTAGAAACGGTATAAATCAGAGAATATGATCAGGAATGACAGCGCTGTTTGCCTTGGAAAGCCCATAAACCCTGATGCAATAATGTTTGCAGGGAGAAATGGCAGAAGTTGTCATAAAATCAAACATATGCTCAATATGGGCGGCGCGTGTGAAATTGAATAACCTGCATCATGTGACAAAGCAGTCCTAAAAAACAAATCTGAATCTTTTTTTCCTCGCTTCTTGGGATCCATTTAAATGCAATCAGTGGCAAGTAAAAAAAAAAAAAAAAAAAAAAAAAAGCATTTCTGTTCGGTTGAAATATGTTTCTCATTACAGATGTCAGTGGGAAAAGCAGGGATGTTGATGCTTTAATCGCCTTCCTTTCATATGCACTGTAATGGGACTTGAAACAGCTGTGTCTCAGAGGGGGAATAGAATCAGTTAGTGCGTCATGTGGTCAAGTATCATTGCGACCCTCTGGAAACATTCAAGTTGTGGTGAAGGAAAAAGTGGAATATTTTAATTCAAGTGGGTGTAAGGGTATGGAGGGGAGGAGAGTTTTCCCCCTCTGAAGATTTAAAAATAAATGCCAGCATGCGTCTCCCCCCTGCCTTTTATCGTGTGAGACCACATGCAAGCCTGCAGTTCTTCCCCTTTTAAATTACAGCTGTAGGTTTGTGGCAGGTTACTTAATTCGGTGCAGACCTTGAGTAAGCAGCAGAATAAGAGAGGCTGCAAATCACCAAGAAGTCTACTGCACTCCAGCTTCAGTGATCCCACTGAAGGAATACAATATTCAGCTTGTTTCCTCTGCCCAGTGATCATTACTTTGCTTTTTTAGATAATTAAAGAGTATTTTTTAATCAATAGATCTAGGTGAAAACTCAATTAGTTACGTCTGCAAAATACAAGTAACTGTAAACAACTTCAAGTTCTTTTTTCGTCATGTTCGCATCAATTACAGTGAATCAGTCACTGGCAATGTAACTCTTACATCTAATTGCAGCGTGCTCTTATAGATGTAAACAATGTGTATAATGCAAATGAATGTAAGTGGAACAGAATTTGAATTCAAGAGACAAAATAGTGCAGCAGCTAAAATATAGAGGTATAATATAAAATATAGTGCACTATGACCAGTAGTAGTCATTTTAACCTTCTCCCCATTTCTCCTGCATTTTCTATTATCAGAAGTATTTTCCAAGCCGCCAGTGTTGCATCACGACCTTTTTTTCTTCTAGCAAAAAGAAAGTAAACAAGTTGTGGATGCACTGAGGGCATGAAATCAATAATCTGACGTGCTTTTCTTTCCAAATAAACGTAATTTAACACACTATTTTGGGGGGGAAGTGTCAGTGCATAATGGTATACAGAACATTACATGCAAAACAACCAGGGGGCGAAGCGAGCTGGTGGCTTCTGGGACTCCAGCCCCCAATATTCTTTTAAAAGCTCAGAGTCTTTGAGGTTTTTATTATAATTTCAGCATTGTGTCTCAGTGTCTGTGACTGAATTGGCAAATCAATGGCCTAGAAGTTATATTACTGGGGAAATATCCTCATTCATTCTTTATTTTTTAGATCAATAATGCTGTTCACAACAAATTTCTACTCTACCTGCGTTATGATACTTAAAAATAGTAACAACAGACAATTTCAGCCTTTTTTTAGTTGGCGGTAATGATAGTGAGTCATCCTAATCATGTCTTGTGGTGTTGTGATGAAGACAGTTGAGAACAATTAGATACAAAACAGAATGTCGACTCTAAAGAATGATTCCCCCCCCCCGGGCAGCTATCGTGTTTATTTTTCCAAATGATGTATGGATTTTTAGGCGTTGTATCTATTAACTGGCTTGAAAAATAGTGCAAATGGTGGCCGTAAATGGGGCATGCCTGTCTGATAGGACCAGGCTGATGTACCAGAGTCTGGTAGAACCAGGCTAGTGGACCAGAGTCTGGTAGGACCAGGCTAGTGGACAAGAGTCTGGTAGAACCAGGCTAATGGACCAGAGTCTGGTAGGACAGGGCTAGTGGACCAGAGTCTGATAGGACCAGGCTGATGTACCAGAGTCTGGTAGAACCAGGCTAGTGGACCAGAGTCTGGTAGGACCAGGCTGATGTACCAGAGTCTGGTAGGACCAGGCTAGTGGACCAGAGTCTGGTAGGACCAGGCTAGTGGACCAGAGTCTGGTAGAACCAGGCTAGTGGACCAGAGTTTGGTAGGACCAGGCTAGTGGGCCAGAGTCTGGTAGGACAGGGCTAGTGGGCCAGAGTCTGGTAGGACAGGGCTAGTGGACCAGTGTCTGGTAGAACCAGGCTAGTGGACAAGAGTCTGGTAGAACCAGGCTACTGTTTTTGCCACACATTTTTAATATTTTTCTCTAGTTTTATACTGTTCTTGTGTTTTTTCTTTGTTCTTTCCATGTAAATTGCCTTTGAGTACCTTTGAATCGCTAAAAGAAATGTCTTATTATTATGTATTAATATTATTAGTATATACTGTATTATTGGAGAATGTAGTGTGGAATTGAGACGGCTCAGTGAGTTCAACCCAGACCCTGACTTTTACTTGGCCTCTCGGACCGAAATGCAGCCATCGCTATCCAAAGGTAGGACATCTGGATATCCTGTAACCTCTGTCAGACAGAGGTAAGGCGAGGCAGTGATGGGTGAGCACTCAAGATGTTTTCCCATAATGCACTTCCTGGGAAACTGCCAGAATTTTATAATTCAACACATAGTGAACACTGCTTTGCTGTCTGTTTCTGATTAAAATAAAGCTACTGAGCAGGGAACAGTGATGGAGGCACTTTGTGCTGCAGGTTGGCTGAAAAGATTAACACTTTTCCTATTATTACCTGCATAAATAGAAGCACGCATTAATAATTCATTCTAATGGCTCAATGTGTGCGATTAGATGTCAGCTTCTCATCCTTTCGAGGATTTGCATTTGCTGCTTTTTCTGCTGCTTCACATGAATGTGATTTGCAGCATAGCAGGTAAAAAGACAGATGTGTTTTATGTGTGCGTTTGCAACCTTCAGTTCACGCGCACACACACACACACACACACGCACACGCACACGCACACGCACACACACACACACACACACACGCACTCCCTTGACCAGATCCCATTAGCCTGTAGCTATTTATTTACAGCAGTAGACAGATACTGATACCAAGAGAGAATATCAAGACAGGGCCCAAAGTTATGTCTCTGTGTGTTTGTGTGTGTTGCTTCTTTTTGTGATATTTCAGACCCAACTATTGATCTTAACATCAGTAACCAACTTTCAGAACTCTTTTCACACATTTGAAAAATGCTCGCTTGTCTTTCCAGGTTTCTCTTTTCTTTGTTCATTGATCTCACGAGTGCTGGAGTCATGTTGCTATCTTGGAAGTCATGGCATTCCTCTGGGGAAAAAAGTAAATAACGCTGTAGGGGAAGTGAGTGAGATAAACTGTGAAAGAGACGCCCACTTTGTTAAGCGTAGAACAGTAGAAGAGAATACTTCCTATTGGCATCAGAGTGGAGACCTTGTGACACGTTGCCGGGGTGCTGTTCACGCTGGACGATGCTATTGATCGTTTGCAGCAAATAAATCAAACAGAAATTATAACGTGTTCTACTGTTTTTTTTCCTGAAAAATAAAAACTTAAGACCGTGCCTGAGTGCTGACCTTTGACCAGTCATCATAAACTGAGATGTTGATAAACCATCTGGTCAACCAGGGAAAAGTTAATGACGTAAATATCCATGTTTCCATCCACCCATTGTTATGCAAATTAAGCAATATCGAATAAAAAATGACTTATGGAAATTTGATTGATTTCCAGGAATTCCGACACAAAGTTTGTGCTTTCGAACTCATTTAATTTTCTCTTAATCGGTATCCGGCTTACGCAATAAACGCTGATGGAAATGTTATTTGCCAAATAAATAATGGATCGATTTTTCTGCCCAACTGATAAATGTACGTCCAATATTTATTTGTATGCTCGTCACCAACTGCAGATAAAAACAACTCTATTATCCAGTGATCAAAGGTCAGTAGATATTCCCACTACTTATAAAATGACTTTTACTATGAATTCTAAATAACTTTAATTTATTAAAATAAACCCCAGAGTTTGTTTCCTCCCGGTGTCTTCTCTGATTGTAAATACATTAAGTCATTATCTGCTCACATCCATCTTGTCCAAAACTCCATTAATGGAGAAGATTGCTCCTCTTCTTTACATTTTACATTCTGCGGGTGTCTGAGCCCTCATTTCCCTCTCTTCAGAGAAAGCCATTTGCTGCCATTCATCCCTCAGCAGTATGGGAAACCAACTTCAATAGATCAAGATAATCCATAACACGGAATATGAATCCCTAATTTGTTTGGGCGTTTCTATTTGATCATTACTTCATTGTGCCCTAGTTTTGAGTTTTCATATAACTGCACTAATAATATTACACTGTGCTCGCTGTCAATCACCTGACACCCACAGGAAGGAAAGGAAAATATCTGCTGGCTGATATTCACTCTAATAGAAGTTGCTTTACAAGCTTAACTGTGTGTGTTAATGCATGGTCGCACAACCCGTTGTCACTCCAAACTCGTAAAATACGGACGTTTGGACAGTGGCTGTAAGCGTCTAAAGGGACGAAAAAAGACGCCCTTCAGTATGTATAACGTACTGGGGAGAGGAGCAGCCACACGGGGGTTAGCAACTAGTATGTGAGGCAGAAATCCCACGCAGGGAGGCTGGTTGGGGTGTTGGATGGGTGAAACACAGGACTGTCACCCAGGAGACCGGGGTTCGACTCCCGCGTGGAACCTTTCCTAAAGTCGCTTTTCTCTTTAACCGTCCCTTTATTTCCGTGCGTCATGGAAGTGTAAGCCCACCCACGACCTTTTCCTAAACCAACCCGTTATTCTCGCATGTCACAGAAAAGTAAGCCCACCCGCGACCTTTTCCTTAACACAACAGGGTCCAATGGGACGCCAGTAGTCCCGACCAAGCGCGTTTGGAGAAGACGCTAAGGGAGACTTTTAACATCCATAACAACAAAGGCACCTGACCAAGCGTCTGTAATTTATGAGATGGGAGTGAGAATGTGTTGGGTGTTGGGGTTTGTTGTTGTTGATTGTCTTATTGTGTATTTCCTTTCTATGGGGCTAAGTTTTTAATGTAAAGTACTTTGGGTTTACGTGTAATGAAAGGTGCTATACAAATGAAATTGGCAATGATATCAACTGTCACATTTACAAGAACAGGTCCTCATTTGTGCTTTTTGTTGGCTAATACATCAGTTAACCCGTTTCAAAGTGTTTTATATCTGAAATATGGATTTCTTTTGACCAAATTGCCCAAAAATAACATGGATGATTCCATAAAACATTCTTCAGGTAAAATTAATGTTTACTTTCCCTGCATTTTTGGGGTGTTTTATTTAATCTTATAGCATTTAAATTCTTTTCTTTTAATGGTTTCAAAACAGGATCTGGACTAAACTGTGACATCTACCCATCTGAAATCCACTCAACATCCTCTGATCTTAACTAGTAGTCAAATAATTCATAATTTCTGCCTTTTTAACTAAAAACCAATGTATAATTTGATTAAAGTGAGGTTTGTTGACCATGAATTCAAAAAACAAGTGTAAAACCTGTTATTAAACTAACTTAGGTTTTAAAAAAGTGCCAAATAAATCAGAAAAAGCGACAAAAACATCGAAAAAGCACAAAGAAATGTTCATGTTCAATTTTTACCTGGAAGGACAAGTTCATGGTTAAAGGGAAGACGACACAAGGGTTATTAAGTTTCTAATACTTCAAATGTTAAAAATCTACTTTAATTCTGTTTATTTTTTATTTACCTTTTGCCAGTTTAGTCTTTTTTTTTAGCCTAGAATATCTTTTATGAGAGTTATGGCCAAAATGCCAGCACAGTACTGCACTAGTACATGCCTTTCAAAATGTTACACGCTAGACTAGAGGATAATAAATGGGGGATCATTTTAAAAGACACCGCTAAAAATATGTAAAGGGTGTTGTACAAACACAGCACACGGCAAAAAGACTCTTAATCCAAGAAGGAATTATAACAGTTGCTTCTTTTGAATTAGGAAAATGACACTTTATTCTAAAAATACAAGAAGAACAAACCTGGAAACAGGTTACAAATATTTTTATTTCACTTGTTTTAAGAAATTAACACTTTAAGGAAGTGTCCACCTAGTATGCTGTTTTCTCAAAGCAGATACAGATTATTAGTAGTTAATAAAACAGATGACATATTTGGAACCATGTACAGTGAAAATGAAAAACTTTAGGAAAATATTAAGATTTTGGAATGTGACAAAATCCAACACAAAACTTTGTTCAGATGCTTTAAGCAATTATTTAATAAATTAGAAACTTAAAACATAAGACCCAGTAACAGATGGTCAGATAGTGTTGTGGGCGGGACTCAGTGG
>NC_045754.1:4796748-4800206 GCF_008692095.1 Etheostoma spectabile
GGGGGATCCAAAGCAGAGGGACAGACAAAGAGCTGTAGCCGAGCCAAAGTAGAACACTTTTAAATCAATGCACTTTATTGGTTCTTTATCAAGCAAATAAAACGCTGACGCAGATAATCTGCAGACTGCCAAAAAACGACCAGATAAACGTCCAGGGTTGATATTCGTCTACACCTTCTTTAAGGCAATAGTTAGAGAGTTAGAGAAGATTGAGACCACTTTAATTTCCGTATGTTAAATAGGAAGCTACAGTCAGCAGCCAGTTGGGTTAGCTTAGCTTAGCTATAAAAACGGGGAAGACAAGGACTCTGCTAGCCTGGCTCTGTCTAAATGGCCTAAACCTTTTAAAGGTCACTAATTAACACACCAATGTCAATTTGACATTGGATTAAACAAATAAGACGTAGGGGATGTCCATGTCAAATTGACATTTTACAGGAAGTCATGTGTCGGTCTATTACTTTGTCCTGCACATGAATGTAAATGGACTGTATCTTTATTCCCATACCAGGAACCATTTACCTGCTCTCGTGCACTATGGGCGAGGCTGCCATACAAGGTGCCAGATAAGATAAACATTCACGCATATTTAGATCTCAGGACACGGACTGCAGGGCCAGGAATTGACCCGACAACCTTCAAATTGTCAGGCAACCGCCATGCCACCCCTATGTAACCAGGCGGACTGGCTAACTGGTTGGTGGCGCCAGCTACGTATTAAAACTTTGTTCTTTAGTAACGTTTTGATATTAATTAACATCCCTTACATTCAAGCCGTTGCCAAACAAAGCTAATCAGCTCCACCCGACTCTCCCAGAATATCTCAGGATGGCTATATTTAGAACCTGGTGTCGTCCGGCAACTTTCACGCGCAGAAACTGAAGTGAAGATAAATATCTCTTCTGAAGAGTCCATCATGTTTCTTTTAATCCTTGTGTTGTCTTCCCGTCAAAATTGAAAATCAACCCTTTTGTTGAGGCTTTTTATCGATGTTTTTAACTTTTTTTTACTTTTTTTTGTCCCTTTTTTCATTACTTTTGATGCTTTTTTCCCCAATGTGTGTCACTTTTTTTTTGATGTAGAGATTTGTACTTGCCAAAGAGTGTTGTGTGGAATCAATCATGTTATTTTGGGGAATTACGAAGAACATATATATAGGAAAACAGGTCATTTTGACCCGAGGACAACATGAGGGTTAATCCTTTCTTTTAAAACTCGGTGTCCTCCATGGCTACTAGCAACTGCGTGGGGGAGGGTTGGGGCGCGTGCACAATCAAGAAAGGCTCGTATTATGTGGACGCGCCACTGTTGTTGTCATTACTTAGAATGATAGAATTACAGAAACTACGCACTAGAGCTTTAACACAAACCTACATAGAAATCACAATTTATTTAAAGATATAATTGAAGACCAAAACAACTTGATTCTAGAGCTAGGCTATATGTATGAAAACAAATATCACGATATTTTTGACTAATACATCAATGTGGCTTTTGCGGCGATAATTTAGGGTTGACTGCTGGATCTTTCACAAAATATGAAGATGAAGATTTTGTGATAATCACCAATAACTTGCATATAATGACTAAGTGGATAAAGACAGATAATAAAAGAGCTAGTAAGTCTGAAGTAAGACATCACTTTACTGTAAAGCAGCCTTTAAAACTAGGAAAAGTCATATCACGATATAACGTCATCCAAAATATAAGATGATACCTAGCCTCATACATCATCACGTGTAGCTCAGTCCTACTTGACGCGGAGATTGGTTTTGCAGCTTACTCCCTACTCCATTTCCTTGAGACATTTTGTCAACATGTTTTTGAGGAACATGGGTTTAAACACATGACGCCAGATTCAGGGGGGGTGAGCCATCCCTTTTTAACAAACTGAAAGTAGAAAACTGGAAAATCTGAAGCAATGGACAAAATTTGTCGTGCAATGCCAAGCGCGGAGGCTTGGCTGAGGCTTTGGAGGAGCGCTTGGATGCGAGCAGCTGCAGCTGGTGGGGTCTGAGGTCACACACAGATGTCCTGCACAACCTCCAACGCCGGGCTTTCCTCTTACTCTTTTGTTGGAGTTCTCATTTCAAACTGCCAAGTTTCCATCAATCTCTTGACATGCAACTATCAGAGCCCACAGGAAAAAATAACGTAGGTTAAAACACATTTCAAAATATACGGAAAAAGCTTTTGAGCTTTTGAACTGACTCGGTGACTTCCCCACTCAAGCAACAAATGAAGAGTTTGTGTCTAGATGTGCTGCGTGACATACAGTAGATGCACTGCTCACATAACGCTGCATGGCTCACTGTACTCCAGGGATTAACATACTATCATCCGTCTTTTTTCCCTCCGTCCACAGACTCGTGCACGTCAAAGCAGTCAGTTTTTTGTTTAGGAGGAAATACTTCAGCTCACAATGGGGCCTGAAAACTCTCTTTTCAGTCCCTGGATCACGGCAGCTAAGGGTGAAGTTATTGTTAAGAAGTTTGAAACTCATTTGGGCTCATTTTATAATTTCATCTATTATCAGCCGTTCTCTGTCCACAGAAAGATAGTTTTCAGCAGATGTAAGCTCAAATTAACCTCAACCTCAAAGAAACCTGATCTCAACCCTACAATGTAAAATTTAAATCGATTTTTCTTGCTTTCTTTATATGTTACGTTCCTCCAAGTCATTTCTTTCTGTTAATGGGATACTTGAAAAATGGGTTTAGACCACCAGGTAGTGATACACTTGGAAGGATTCTGATGCAGGAACTGTGCAGGTGGACTTCTTTGAAATCTCAAAGGAGCCTTTGATAGCACTGACCGTAGAGTTTCTGACTGCTCTGAGCAATACACTCTTATTTATTCTATCTTTTTCTATATCTTACTCATTTCTCAAAGCTTCTAGATGATTCTCTCTGATTTCTTTTTTGTTTGATATATTTCTATGTAAATATAGACATCAAGTCCGCATGCTTAAATCAATCCACAAGCTTGCCTTCAATAGCTTTGACTTGTAACTTAGACATGATCTAACATTTTCTTCTTTTTGTTTGAGAACTCACTTCTACACCAGAAAAAATCCTTTTTTGTTTATTTTGTTGTTTCGGCTTCGCTTTTGAGTCAAAATAATCAGCCACCCATCAGAACACAACAACAGTAGGGACGTGGGTGCCGTGGGAGTGGGGGATTTGGTTGTTGGATCCTTGTTGATGTCTACAGTACATGTTTTGTGATTTTAAGATGCTACCAAAAATAATAAGCGTTGGCGTCAAAGACTAGGTTATAATCAACAACAAAATCCACACTGCTGGGTTCAAATAGAAAGTGGTGGAATGTAACTAAGTACATTTACTCAGGTACTGTACTTATGTAAATATTTGAGGTACTTGTACTTGAGTCTTTTCTTTTCATGCCACTTTCTACTTCTTCTCCGCTACATTTCAGAGAGGAATATTGTACTTTTT
>NC_045754.1:4800216-4809605 GCF_008692095.1 Etheostoma spectabile
CTTTATTAACTTTACGAATTAAGAGTTTTGCATGCAAAACACATGTAGGTTGTTAAAACTGATGTTTTATTATAAATTAAACTATCCGATAATATACAGGCCTACACGTCCAGCTGAAATGATCAGCCACATGATTTAACACAATGGTTTCTAAAATGTGAGGATTTTTCTGCATCGAGAACTTTTACTTTTAATACTTTAAAGGTCCAATATGTAATACTGACAGCTAGTGTTTAACAGTACAAATTTAAAATACTAGCGAGATTTGTCTCCCCCGCCCCCTCCTCCCCAGACTAGAAGTTCACAGAGGTTACTAGGCTGAGACCGCAGCTTTCACAACCACGTTGCTAGACGCTTGTCTCACACATCCAGACATTACTTCACAGCACAGCAGAGTAGCTAACGTTAGATGCCTGTCAACCTGACAGAGGCAGAACATTGATATGTGATCACTTTACACAATGTGTAATGCTAACTATCTTAGCACATAGCTCACAGTGGTTCCAGAGGTGGCTGCATGTGTACCCAACAATGCACAGAACATCTGGTTGCACAACCCGACAAGTCCACAGCTGTCCGCGGAGCTCTGAGAGTGTGTCCGTGCATCCCGGACGGGTGAAGTGGGACTGACGTTGACAGATAATGGTTAATGGGCAGTTAGCGATGGTCGGCTATGGATTAGAAAAACAACAAAAAATTAGCATCTCTATAAGAAACACATTATATCTAGTTTTAAGAATCCATGCATAAACACTGGTGGTACCACCCAACATGGCATCGTCAAGTCACTACCAGCAGCTGTCGCAGAGAAAAAGAAAAAAACACATTTTTTACATTTCTTATGAAGCTCCAGTTCGTTACTTCTGCACAGACATGAGATTGACATTGATCTTTTTTATTCACCTCTCAGAAAGAACACATTGTTAGCACATAGCATACAAATAGCATCGATGGACAAATTCCACAAACTTTATATATCAGATTGTCCAAGAGTAAAAAAGCTCTTTAAATCCTTGTCTGCCAATCAGCTTCATGTAGACCCTCCAGGAAATATAATAGAAAACAGACTTGAGCTGTGAATGACAGTTTTGACAAACTCTGTTAAGCTCATGTCTTGAATCCAGGAGGACTGTGTCTGTTTATTTCCCTTTTTGTTAAGAGTGGACAGGGTACATCCTGAAGCCTTCTCACTCTCTGCTGTCAGGTGTTCTCACTGGACATAGTTTTATTAAACGTACAATGTGTAATTTTCTGCCAATGCAATACAAAGCAATGGATGTAAACACACACTTATGATGACATGGTAAAGTTGCGAGTTCATTTATTTAACTTTTATTCATGTTACTTTCAGTAACATTAATCCATGTCATTCTAAGGACATTGCTGGAGTCATGATTCAACTGATTCAATTTGTATTTTTAGCTGACCAGTTAGCGAGCAAGCAAGCTAACATTAGCTAGCAGCTAAAAACACAATATATTTGTAACATAGAATATATACGCACCATTCCACATTTGGGATTGCTGCGGTGCCGCTGGAAATTCCACCGGATGTCCTTTTTAGCCGGATGTCCTTTTTAGCCGGATGTTTGTTACCTTTCGTCTTGTTGGTGTTTTAATTTTAATCTGTGGTGGATTTCTGAGGACTATGGTTACCTGGTCCTCAGATCTCTGCAGGTTAAATCCAGACAGCTAGCTAGACTATCTGTCCATCTGAGGACATGGTTCCTGGTCCTCAGATCTCTGCAGGGATAATCCAGACAGCTAACTAGACTATCTGTCCACTGAGGACTATGGTTACCTGGTCCTCAGATCTCTGCAGGGTAAATCCAGACAGCTACTAGACTATCTGTCCAATCTGAGGACTATGGTTACCTGTCCCCAGATCTCTGCAGGGTAAATCCAGACAGCTAGCTAGACTATCTGTCCAATCTGAGACTATGGTTACCTGGTCCTCAGATCTCTGCAGGGTAAATCCAGGCAGATAGCTAGACTATCTGTCCAATCTGAGGACTATGGTTACCTGGTCCTCAGATCTCTGCAGGGTAAATCCTGGCAGATAGCTAGACTATCTGTCCAATCGGAGGTTTCTGTTACAATACTAAAACAAATTTTGAATGTCACATGTTCCACAAAAACAAGTTCCTCCCCGAGGCTATTTTGCAGCGGCACCGTGGCTCCGTCCGTCGTCCTAAGAGGATTTTGATTGGTTTAACCCTTGTGTTGTCTTCCTTTCAACCAAGAAAAACAACAACATTTTGGTCTCTTTTTTTCAACATTATTATCACTTTTTCCAACATTTTTGTCACTTTTTTAATGTTGTGGATGCTTTTTTGATTGTTTTTTCCCCAAAAAAATTTGGTATTTTTAATGTTGACATTTTCAGCGCTTATTTCAAGGGCTCATTTTTTCTGACAAAAAAAAAAGGGATCAAATTTGCTGTGTGGACTAGCCAGAACCTCCTCCGCAGACTAGACGCTAAGAGACTTTCTGTGGGGGTGCGGGTGGGGGTGGGGATGACTGACAGGCGACCAAACGCAACATCCAGTGTTTGAACATCGTTGGACACATTTGGGATAGTTTAAGTATTCAACCGAACAAAACATATGGGCCTTTATGGACATTTTAATGTACAAATCCTACATATTGTACCTACAATGCCCATAATCATGCATTTTTTTAATTTTAATTGTTCCTGAGTCTACATCCTGCATTCAACCCACGCAGCTTCATAGCATGTTGATCACGACCATGACCTTCTCAGCTAAACTGCTCATACCAATGCTGCGGGGCCAGGCGTTGACCCTACGCTTTGACCCCATTTCTTAATTGGTCTTTTTTATGATGAAGTTTTGAAAATAATTACTTTTATGATTATGATCGCTCCGGCATTACATGGCCAAGTCCTGCCGTGTTTTACAAGCATCAGGCAACCCGAGCAGTGTTTTTGGCACAGCTGTCAACCTGATTGATTACCTCTGCAAATGTCTAAAGGTTGAGCCTCTCACCCCTCGACATTTCACTACAGCTTCCTTTGGGTTAACGTTGACTCCAAACTTGACAAAAAGGATAACAAAAGCGAAAAACACTGAAAGTGGCCTTAGAAAAACAAATGTCAGGGAGAGAAGGAGCAGGAGGAGAGCTTTAATGCAGAGGTTGAAAAGCAATGTGATGTCAATGTAAACTGCTGTGTCACAAAAGGCTGCAGACGTCAGCACAAAATATTGTAATTTTAACAAATTAATTTCAGCGTGTAGTCTTCAAAAGTTACTTGGCTAGATAACTTCCAGTGCAAAAGACGAGTAATGAGTCATGAGGACCACAGTAACCCTCTTCCTCCTCCACTGATTTACAACTTGAAGCCACAAAACCCTTTTAATTAACTGTGAGGGAGGCTAGATTTACCTTCTGTCTCCAGGTGAGATTTTCGTGAGAGATACTGGTGACAGTCAAATGAACCCACCCCTGAATCCAAGCTTTGTAATCTGTGATTAAACCCCTGAGCTTCCATTACAACTGTAATCTGTTATTTAGTGCGAGTGTGTGGCGTACGGTGATGCTTGCTCGCGCAGCCCACTCAACATGACCCTAACATTTTTTTTTACCAGTAAATGTCATGCTCATGTCACAAAACAATGACTTTTAATGCTGCCTAGATGATATATACTGGCCATGCTAGATTTGCAGCTGTGTTGACCTGTATAGTAGCCTTTGGGCTACTCACCAGGCCTTTTCCTTATAGGAGCTTTGAGACAACTTTCCTCCCAACACTGAGGGGAAAATAAAATAGAAAAAGATAACAATTTATTATTTTTTTATTCAGGAATTTAACTGCCTGTCATGTAAACTCGAAAACACAAATAAAAAATGAAGAAAATCATAAACTCAAGTGTCCTTATGAAACAAATAAAACAAATACAATGACTTTGCTTTAACATCAGCAACATCCAATCCAATCACTCCTTCTTGTGGCTGCGTGAACATGAATTTTGAAACTATGCACCAAAATGATTAATTTATCATTATTGTTATTCAAAAACTCAACTGTCTGTCGTGTAAACCCGAAAATAAAAAATCAATAAAAATCATCAATCTGTATGACTGTTGGGTGGAACACAGAGGTCAGCTCTGCAGCAGTTATTCTATTATACAGGGTCATCTCCTGCTTAAAGAAGGATGAGGCACTGCTACCTAATGTTCTTACTAGCATTGGTGGGGTGAGGAAAAGAGGAAATGTTACTTTGGGAACAGATAACTGATGAAATGTATGCTTGCGACAAATAGGAGAGATCATCTACATTTACACTAAGT
This sequence comes from Etheostoma spectabile, assembly GCF_008692095.1. NCBI lineage: Eukaryota > Metazoa > Chordata > Actinopteri > Perciformes > Percidae > Etheostoma > Etheostoma spectabile. The sequence continues at coordinate 4,804,527 of NC_045754.1, forward strand.
TTGAGTTTATTTTATCGATAGTGGTAGCCTCAAACACATTCTCACGTTAGAGGAAAGTCTTAAAGCTTTGCTTTTGCACTATATTTAAATTATTCAACTAGCTTATTGCTAGAATTTTTTTTAATCAATCTAATTAGTTATATTCACGATTAATCTTGCACTACTTTTTTCGGTCTGGGAGCTCTAAAAGCTAAACACACAAGCATGTCATGGAAAGTGGAGAAGCATATCCTCTTGACATGTCTGAGGGTGTAGGAGCTGGGAAGGGATGGCTTTTAAGAATATGCTGTATTTCATGCCAATGAATTTCATCCACACTGGTGTGCTGGCCTTTCATGGGGACTGTGGCTTTTATTGCCCAGAGATTGAAGCATAAAGAAGAAAGTTTAATGTGACTCGCTCCCTCCTTAAACTATAATCCAGTGACTTCAACTAAGAGAAAAAAAAGAGATCCTGTTCCATTTCAATCAACTCATTTGTACATGGCATTTTCGGTTCGTTCTCTCTGACTGGCCATTGATCTAATTAATTTATGTGGCTCAGCATATCAGAAAATGTGAGCTGGAAGCTTTTCAAAAGACACCATTCCTTAATCCTGACAGATTTTAATTTCCTTTATCAGATGGAAGTTATAGTGAATGAAAATACCTTGAGTCAGTGTCCTGAAATGCTTAAAGATAGTGATATTAAAAGGACATAAATACCCTTTTTGATGATTTTTTGGGTGGCCTTGTTTAATAATTCAAAAGATTGCTTTGAATAGTTCAGCGCGGTCTCTGCGTTAAGTTCCAGAATAAAAAAAAATGTCCTTATACAAAATAGCCTACACAATGTAGAAACCTAAGCCATACTGACAGACACAAAGCTAACCTTTTATGAATACTTCATATGTGCAGAGAAAAGCAATTTCGTCTCTAGAAATTGGAATCAGACAAATGATTGAGTTCCTACCAAAATCCTGGTTAGCTGTTCTCGGAAATAATATATCAGTGAGAGGAAATCTCACGGAGGACAGGGTCTGTTGAAACTGAACTCTTTTTCTATTTGGATCCATCCATGGAGAACAAACTATAAAAAAATAATTAAACAGTTGTTGTTTTTACAAAATACTGTCTGATTTCATAACTCAGTATTTCCAGGGTGCATCTCCTGATGTTCCCCCCCCATGTGACTATTGTTGTTGCTGCATCTCCTTTCTGATTTGTGTCATTATTGTTCAGGCTGCATCATCAGGACTTCACTTTATATTAAATTCTTAATGGTTCATTTGATTTAGTGTTGTCAGAGATAGAAGTGGAAGAGCAAATGGAAAATTAAAGTCACACTGAGACCAATTCTCACTGCTGTAATGTCAATAACTTCAAAAGCAAAGGCAAATGGGTATGAATGTGCAACACATACAAGTAAAAAGCAACAAAATAAAATATAAAAGAAATAAATCGAATGGACATGGCACTAAATCAATTTTTCATGTTTTGGTCCAAAGCGGCACTTCATGTCGGCAAAAGAAAACAAACATTGTTTGTTTCCATCCACTATGTACTGAATATTAAGAGTTGGTATGTGCTTATTCTCCATTTGGGTGTCATTAAACCACTGCAGAAGGAGAGGGCGCAATGAGATTGTGTTAGACAAACCTCAGAAAAAATAATGTGGAAAACATGATGGAAATATGGAATTTAAGCATTATTTTGTTGAAGGTTAGTTTGTCCCTCCAGTGGAGTGGAGGCTTCAATGGGCGCCTCTTCACCAACACATTAGTGTTCACAACATGCAGACGGTGGAGAATGAACATAATGGACGTATAAAGTCCCTCTGCAATTCAATGTGGACAATGAGTGGTTTCTGCGTCTGAGGTTAGCTTGTGTTTTGAATTTTAACATTACTATAAAAAGCTGGCGTTTCCCACTCTCTAAAATGTTGTAGATAAGACCATGTGATGTTAGTTTAAAGCACAGATGAGTGATATGTTTGCACTGTTGTTAGTGTTGATGTTAATCTGTCCCTTTTGTCCTGCTGACATTGTTTTTTTTTATGCTCTTTCGTATTTAGTGGTGTTGTCAATTATCTGATCTGATCCCATGTTACACAGTTAAACTAGTTTCCTTCCAAATTCAGACAAAAAGTCTCCTTTAGCGTCCAGCTCTCATATTTAGACACGCTTGGTCTTTTGGTCTTTCATATTACTTGCTACCGTCGTCGTTCTTATACTTCGTCATCTTACAGCACCACAGTCAAACCACTGCTCTGCCCGCTGCGTTCCATTCAGACGCTAAAGGGGATTTTTGCGTCACTATCTGATACTGAGAGACACTGACCAAGCGTCAGCATTGTATGACTTGGAAGTAAGAATGGATTTTCCAAATACACAAGTGTTAGGTGTCAATTAGGTGTCAGCTTTTCCCTATTGCTAGTGGTGAACAACGTAGTGGACAGATTGTTTTGGTGCCTAAGTTTGGAGAGTCCCTTTTGACCCTTGTTGGAGGCAGGTCTACAAAGAATAAGGACCAACAGCTTGTAGTCCAAGGCAGGTTTCTGTGATTTGCAACTGGAAACAGAGGGATATTTTAAATAACCCCTGTTGTGCTTTTTGGGATTTTCGACATGTTTTAGTATGTTATATAGTTGTTTGTGTATTTAATAGATGTATAAAGTATAAAAAACACATTTCTCTCCAAAAGGAGCTTTTTCGCCCACAGACAACAATTATTATTTTATTTCTGTTTGAAAACAGCTTATCCACATTCCTGTTTGAAAATCCTCAATTAATTATGTAATTAATTGAGAAAGCCAGCCCAGTTTTTTCATGTATGCTGGCCATAGGAGCAGCCTGAGCAAGCACAGCCCACCCAGTGGCTTGATTAAATTTTGTTGCCAAATAACAACAGAGTGGGTCAGCTGACCAATCGGAGTCAACACATTCTCACTCCCATCGTGTAAAATACGAATGTTTGCAGGTGAGGATAGGAAAAGAAGAACGGGACAGTTGGGTTTAGAAAAAGATAGGGACAGTTGTGTTTAGAAAAAGATAGGGACAGTTGGGTTTAGATAAAGATAGGGACAGTTGGGTTTAGATAAAGATAGGGACAGTTGGGTTTAGATAAAGATAGGGACAGTTGGGTTTAGGTAAAGATAGGGACAGTTGGGTTTAGATAAAGATAGGGACAGTTGGGTTTAGATAAAGATAGGGACAGTTGGGTTTAGGTAAAGATAGGGACAGTTGGGTTTAGATAAAGATAGGGACAGTTGGGTTTAGGTAAAGATAGGGACAGTTGGGTTTAGGTAAAGATAAATGGGACAGTTGGGTTTCAATTTAATTCAATTCTATTCTATTTATGTAGCGCTAAATCACAACAACAGTTATCTGTTTGCGCTAAATTAGCAGGTCTAGACCGTACTCTGTGATGTTATTTACAGAAACCCCAAAGTTCCCACCAAGAACAAACACTAGGCGCCAGAGGAAAGGAAAAACTTTCTTTTAGAAAAAGAATATCGGGACAGTTGGGTTTAGGAAACGGGACACGCGGGACATGGACCTCAGTCTCCGGGGGGAATGTCCTGTGTTATTTGACCCTTCCACCACCCCTGCCACTCTCCCTTCGTGGAATTTCAGACTTTAATACTGCTCGCTACTCTTGTCACTTTTAATACTACGTCATCTTCAAGCGCCGTATCTGCAGCTGACAGCCACTGCCCAAGCGGTCGTATTTTACGAGTCCGGAGTAAAAACGGTCTGTCAGAGCAGACTGGGCTTTTGTGGAAGGCGGGCCAAGACCTCAGACAGAGTGTTTCAGGTGGAGGCACTGCAGCAATGGGTAGTAAGAGAAACTTAATTAGTTTTTGTTTCAACATCAAAGCATGTAAACCTATTCTAGTAGACCCTAAGAGTACAAATAGGACGCTGATAAGGAGTACAATATAAAAGGGGCTCTTTAATATAGGGAAGACAGATGGGATTTTAATGTCATTCATTTACGTACAAGTTGAAAATTGGGACAGTCGTCCTTAGAATTATTCTTTGTGGTAATTGGCACTGAAAATTGGCACTGTAATTGGCACTGAAAAACGTAATGTCATCCACTTTTGTTTAAAAACCCTGCATCTCACATTTGGGATCTCTTCAATTCATCTCCAGGTTGTCTCCTTTTCCATTCCAGAGAAGAAATAACATGGCAGTATGATGTTAATTTAGTTCTCAAATGTCTGGCATCGCTTTAAAGAAGTGCAAGTGACCTTGCAACAAGAGACTGTCGTGATGCACAGTGAACGTATGAAGAGGCTTTCATCCTAAAGCTGTTTTCAATTATTCTTACCATTTTATTCACAGCTATAAGTCAATTTTACAACATGTACCTTGGAGTATCTGTTACTAAGTGGAACAGATCACCTTTTTAAAAGAAAAGGAGAGAGTTTACTGCAGTTGAAGCACTTTTAGATCATGTCTGAGGGATTTGACGTTGCTTAAGTGTAACATTACCTCTCTCTTCTGCTTTGCAACCGTGTCTTCAACACGGTTGCAAAGGTTAGATCCACAATTTCAAAACCCAGAAACAAATATGTACAAACTTTTTTCTTTGTCAGAATAAAAACAGTGATTCAGATTCTGCAGCTGTTTTTAAAAAAAAAAGTCTTCCCCAGGAGACTTTCTCCCCCTGAAAAACAGCCACATAAGTCATTTGTTGTTGTCAGTGAAAAACGGTGCTGGTACTCTAATTCAGGAGGTTAATGACCCCCCAATCAAAACTACGTGAAACATAGCCTCTAACAGCCCAGGGATGAAATGTTCAGCTGTGAGAAGGACTTGTGTATAAAAACATGCAAATGATTAAGAAACAGGCATGTGTTGTCTCTCAGTCAAAGTTGAAAATCAACACTTTTGTTAACGTTTTTTTTCAATATTTGTCACTTTTTTGACATTTTCAACACAACGTAACACTAACGTATTAACTTCAGTTTTACAGTTATTTTTGGAATGTATGGTCAATAAACCTATATTTATGACATTATACCCAATGTTTGAGTTAGAAAAACAGAAATTAGGAATTATTTAGACTAAAATTAAAGGAATGAATGTTGATG
>NC_045754.1:4809615-4810342 GCF_008692095.1 Etheostoma spectabile
AGACTGGAATATGTCAACTTTTACTCAATACTATTTGGAAACCACTTCTTTAAAATTGAATAAGACACCCCAAAATTAATGAAAGTGGTAATGATTTGTATTCGCTAAAGAGTGTTGTGTGGAATCAATCATGTCACTTTCTGGGTGGTGAAAAAAAACATTGGTATTGGAAAATGGGTCAACTTGACCCGAGGACAACTGAAGTGCGGCCCATTTCAGGCACTGGTCTAAGTAGCAACAATGACCCAGATTTACATGCGGCTCAAATCTGCACTCGACTTACATCGGGGAGTGAACGTTCTCTGTTTTAGACATGAAAAAGAGAAAAAGCTCCTGTGGGTCATATTTCCTGCTATACAAGGGCGCAAAGTTTATGAAACACACTCCTTTGGGTCATATTAGAAGAGGGTAGCAATAAAAAACCTATATTGTCGTATGGTTTGAATTGTTGGGTCTCAGGTCTGACAGGAATCCATCACATACAAAGTTTTTTGTCCAAAAGCTGTATGAAGTTCTTTTGTTTTGCTTTTTTTTGATTCGCTGCAGGTACTTTGGGAGCGGGAACAACAAGGGGTTGACCGTATGATAATCTCATTAATCAAGACTCAACCAGAGAAGGCTGCGGCTTACATCAAGAAAGCTATTACAATAAGAAATTGTTTTTTTAATTAAAGCTGCCCTTAAGCTTTAACACACAAACACACACACACACACACACACACACACA
>NC_045754.1:4810352-4812556 GCF_008692095.1 Etheostoma spectabile
CACACACACACACACACACACACACACACTCACATACAGCACACACATACAAAGAGGAGTGGTGCTGTGAGCATGTTTTGGCGCGCAGACAGACTTCATATATCACCCATGTGCCTGTGCATAAGCAAAGCAATTATAGCCGCGAGAGCCAAAGAGAGACAGAACGGAGTAAAAAACAAGCGCATGATGAGCGTGTCCCCTTGAATTGATTGGTTTGAAATGGCAAGTATTTATGTTGAAGGCAGCTCCACCGCGGAGCCGCGGGAGTGCCGCTGTCCCATCTCCCTGCCTCCGTGTGCCGCTCATCATCGTATTCAAATGAAATGTAAATCCCTGCTCTCCCCAGTTCCTACCATGTCAATACCTCTTTGACTCCCGCTCTGCCCCCATCTATTCAGCATCGCTCTCCTCCCTCCCAGAATCTTTCTCTCTCAATCTCCCCTCTCTTCCATCAGCTCTGGCTCTATCCAGCTACCTGCCGCTGTTTTCCCATTTCTTTGTTTTTTCCGGCTTGCCAGAAAGTGTGGCTGATGGATACAGGCTGCAGCCAACTAAGGCCGGAGAGTTTTATCACCCCGAGCTCAACAAATCAATCTGGTGTCAGAAGTACATCTGCGGTTGCTATTTTGTTCTTGAGTGACTGTTTGCTGGATATCATTAACTCCAAGCAAATTTGATTGCAATTACTAAAATTGCTTTTTAGGGCCTGTAAGTTTTTGTGTGTGGGAAGACATTTAGTGAATCACCGGAACATTGAGGAAACACAACACTACAACTAATTAAAAGTAGGACAAACATGTTTTCGATTATGTATGGAAACTTTATTTTTTATTCTTAAAGTTTATCTTTTATTATTGACAAGCACAGTGTCTGCAGGCAATCTCAAGAAAGCAATTATAGTTCTATCTTACCATGACATCTGTTGATTTCTCATTTATATTTACACATTAAGCTGATGCTCCGATCCGGAGTGATTGACAGTTGGTAAGAGTTCGAGGAGCTATTCTTAAGTAGGACAGGCTGTATTGTTGATGGATTAAATGATGATTTAATTTTTTTTGTTACAATGGATGAGTGTCTATCTTTTGGAAGGATTTTAGGATAGTCACTGATGATTTTTTATTCTGGGTGGGTTGTGGTGAGTTGGCAAGTTGCAGTTTGGCATCTTACTCAAGGACACTGACAAATGCTGATGAGCACCTGGTGTCAACACTGTCCAACATGTGAAGCCATAACCACTGGACCACCTTGAACTTGTCAGTTCAACATTACGTTGAAGGTGTTTTTTTCTCTTGCGAGATTTGCAATCACTTCAGGTTTTGTTAGTGGTGTGAAACAGGCACAACCTTAAAACAAGGCGGATTTGGCAGATCACTCTACCAGTATAAAGACAGTAGAAAAATAAAGATGTTAAATTCATTGAATAAAATCCAATCCAACACTTTTTGATGTTAACACAAATTGTCTTTGTAACAATGAGAAGTACTTACCACCAATGTAGTCTCGTGCTGCCAGACCTTCCTCCACAGCGCCGTGGAGGAAGGTCTACATGGGATAGAAGACAAATGTGCTCAGGTTTATTGGCATTTCTTTCAACCAATGAAAATCGTCTATCTTGTGGAAAGAACTTGTCTTGTTGGATTATGTGTACGTTCAATGTTTTTAGTCTTGCAACAGAAAACGCCGATTGGACAGTTAGTCTAGCTAGCTGTCTGGATTCACCCTGCTGAGACCTGAGGAGAAGTTAACCATAGTCCTCAGAAATCCTCAGGAGTTTAAAATTCCAACACAAAGAAAGCAGAAGGTGAGGGACATTGACCGAAAAGAAAGATATCTAGGGGAATTTCTGGCGGGACTGGAGCAATCCCGGAAGTGGAACGTTGTTGATGTAGACTAGGTCAAACAAACACATGACTTTTGCCCAGGAGACCGGGGTTTGTGTCCAGTTTGAGAAGAAAAGTGGTTGTTTTTTTATACAGAACCAACAGAGCTACATAAAGTTTTGCGTCATGTGTACAACCGGGCAGTAACGCATGATTTTCACCCAAAGCTTGATTGTTTTTTAACACTTAACTAAGTAGTTTTGGTGCCCAACGGTAACCAAACTGTGACCGTTTCACAATGTTAATGTGTTTAAAACTTTAAAAAGTTTTAATTATGAGGACGGAAAAAGCTCCTATGGGTCATATTTCCTGCCACCATTA
>NC_045754.1:4812566-4819051 GCF_008692095.1 Etheostoma spectabile
TTTATGAAACACTCTCCTTTCGGTCATCTGGCGGAATTTCCGGCAGCATCGAAGCAACTCTGGACGGGGAACGTCGTTGATATAGACTACTACCAATGCAATCACTTCACTTTATAACCTGAATAATTTTTAAATTGTTTTCACTTCATAGTGAGAACGTTGGGATTGATAATGTGTTGTGAATGTGGGCCTGCAGATTTAAAATTATGCTAGGAAAGGGTTACCCCTGCAACCAAAATGTAAAATAGAAACATTCTGCAGAATGGAAAATACTTTCAACGGATTCCGCTGCAACTGCCTTGTGGTTTAATTGTGTAGAGATCTATTAATATGAATATGTTAAATGCACAAAATGATTGGAAAACTAGCCATTAGCACCACAGTTTTCAACCTTGTGAGTGTTACCTAGCATCACTTCCATCTGCCATATAGGTTTTTCATTTTGTGATAGTGTTTTGAGCACTGCATGAATTTCCCACATCAGCCAGCGAAAGCTTAAGCAAAGGCCATCATTATATGTGCAGGAAGTTTTCTCCGGCTTACTGCAACCAAACATCGTCATCCAAATCTACTGCAAACCAACATTCAATGGCATTGTCTGGTGGAAAAAAAAAAAAAGTGAATATCCGCTAGCCCAGCTTACATTCTTGCTCTGGGTAGATTGGGGGTTCAGCCGACTTACTTAGGGATGTGGACAGCTGAGCTCATTCCACTGGGCGATGAGTTTCAGATACCAGGATGAGATTGTGGAATAGGACCAGAGTAATCCCAGGTCACCTTCACACAGCATCAATCCCTATGTGCACCAGCCGCCTTCCATCTCTTCTAATACTTCCTCCCTTTGCTCCTTCCTTGTCTGTCCATCTATCTATCTTGGTTCTTCCTTTTTTTAATCTCTCTTCTCAAATCCCTCCATCTCCTTCAAACCGCTCCAGACACCCACTAAGTTGGCTTAGCTGGGAAGCCATTTGTGTCTCTTTATAAGGGCAGAGTTACATGGTCACGAATGTACAAATACACTGTCTTATCTGTTTAAATCATAATGTAGGACTGCGATAAAGAAGGATTTGACCAAGGGAAACTATGGACAATTATTGCATCAAATCAAGCTATGTGAGGCAGAGAGCAGCAACTTGTAAAAAAAAAGAAAAATAAATAATAACTACATACAAAATATGTCTTCTTCAGCTTTCTTGTCCATGAATCCAAGGAGCTATTTTTATGGTAACTGGAGCGGTGAGTAAATGCATTTAAGTATCACGCAAGTGTCTAAATTGTGAGTTTTACTTAGAGGTTGCAAAGGCGGCATTTACTGTTTCTCTGCTAAACTGGGCTAGTTATCTTTAGCAGGATTCCTTTACTTTCTCTCCATTATGATTACATTTAGGGGCCTAATGTGCTTTAACAAACCAAATTACTGGGATGTTGGTGCATCAAAGTGGCTTTTTCATTAACAGGAATGAGGGAAAAGTTGGTAAAGTAGTTTATCTAACCAGCTGGCTCTGAGCTGACATGTACTCTGCTACCTCAGGTTTCAGGTTTTTGAGTTTTTAAGATCAAGTCACAGCAACTTTGTTTATTAAGCTAGGCTAGTTATGTTTTAGCATATCTTTTGTTACCTTTTCCCTCTTTAATGAATGAATTTTGCTCCTGCCTTATAGACAAATATGTTTTTTACAATCCCAGTTGTATTTATATTGTTCATTTCGTTCGTTGCATAAATAATAACTAAGTCATTTAACGTATTTTCCTTTCGTCAAAGAGCAACCAGGTCAGTAAACTCATGTTTGGGCTCAATTGTTTCAAAGTCATATTACATAAATCTCGCTTTGTGCAGCTACATGTGATCTGAAGAAGAATGAGTTTGTGTAATATTGGCATTTGAACTGTGAGGCACCCAACTTAGGACAGATGAAACATGTGAAGGTTCACTACACAGACACAAAACAAATCAATGGATCTGCTGGCTGCGTTGACGATGATGAATACTGTATTACCCGGTGGAGTTGACTCCCCTCCCCCTACACAGGAATTAACTGAATCAAAACAAGTTTTCTGAGCCTACTATCATCAGCATATAAAGATGGCAGCAGAGCAAAAATCTGCTAAATAAATACTGATTTGAAGATGATTTACGGACTGGCTGACTACGCATGTTTATTTCTTTAATTTCTCTCAAATGAATTGCACTGAATGCAGTCTCCTTTTTAATTAAAATTGGGATAAGACGGTTGTGACTATAGCAAATCCTCATTTTGTCTCTGCAAAGGCTGTTTTGCACTTTATTAGTTCAGACGCATTGGCAATTTCTACATGTGCATCACCCCATGCATCGAGGTGGAGGTGGAAAAGCATGCTACTCTGCCCTCTGGTGTTCATTTGCAGCAAAATCATCATCATCATCATCTTTTTTTGATACCTGCTCTTCTGTGTTCTTCCCTACTTGCTGTTTTCTTGTTGAGACATGTATTGCCTTTTCCATTATTGCTTTACTTGAAGATGATCCTTGATTGATGCTTGTGCATATTGTCAGGGCATCAACATGAAGAATGGATTCCCTGGTGTTGACAAGAACAGGAGAAGACAATTAATCTGTCATGTCTACATGGGGCATAAATCCTACATGATGGTGCTTATCCCGCAGAAAAGGTGCAGAGCTGACTTTTAGCAACACGGTCGAACATGTGATGAAACTGTGACTCACACGCACTTAAAGTGTCAAGTCTAAAAAATGACTAAAGGCAGATTTTTTTTAGATCTGATCTCGGTTTCACAGGGAGCTGGTGGAATCCTTTGCATCTGTGAGCTTCTGATATAGACATAAGCTTAGATGCTTCTTTTGATCTTGGCAGGGGGTTGGTCTGCCTCATCTAAAAACTGTAGATTCATACAGTACAGCCACACAATCTGACTGTCTGTGGGAGATACAGGGACGCTAATCCAAAAGAACACCAAAGCTCTTTTACCTGTGATTAACTCACATTTGCTTTTTTTTTAAGAGCTGCCCGGTGTAGGAAGATACAATCTAAGTATTAAGTGCAACCCACTTTGTTGAAGTGAAGAATAAATGACGACACAGCGAGGTGAATGAAGGCAAAACGGCCCACTCCCCTAGAACACTGTGTCACCTGGATAAGCAACGCCAATGAAGTTGTTTTGGGATCATCTCTGTGGAACTTTTGAGAGACAGGTAGTGGTCACTCTGTTGCCATGGAAACTTCCAAAAATGGGTTTGGTCTGTGAACTTTAGAGCAGGGCTGTAGTTCTTGAGTCCGGGCTCAAGGGGCTCTGTTGTCTCGGACTCATCTTGGATCGTTGGTATTTGGATTAGGAATCGGCCGTTGGACTCACTAAGTATTCTAGTTGGTCTCGACCAACTCCAGCACTACATGCTTTAATTCTAAAATAACTTCCTCCTTTAAAACAAAACCATTGTTGAAGAGCTCTCGTTCAGAAAACAGATGTTAGTTTTATTTAAAATCCATCTAGAACAGGTGTCGAGACTAATGGCCTGGTATACGCCTGGCTGCATCATACACAGTACGCTACCTCAATCATCAGGCAGCAATCATTTTCACATTGGCCACAGACAAAGTAGCTGTGTTCGAAACCGTTCCCATATTCACTCTCTCACTATTCCCTAAATAGTGAACTAAATAGGGAACTACCTGATTTTGGCTTCTTTTTTTGAATCTACACATTTGCTCTTTGTAAACCTTTTTCTTCCGTCCAACACATTCTCACTACCAACTCATTACATCCGGCTGACTGATCAGGAACCAGGCCTCTCAGGAAGTGCACCGGGCTTTGAAGAAAATTGAACATAATGGCCAGACAGGGGAATTGCGACTGTTGGCTCGTCACATGTTGCCCTCTGACCCAAAATGACTTTTTCCTATAGACTAACATGGCGAACATGACGTCGGTGAATCAATGGATATATATTTTTTGAGCGTCACAACCGTCCGCGATACATTGTTATAGGGCCATGTATGTTATGTGACATATGGCATGTTTTCCAAAAAGTTTGGGAACCATTGATCATGACTTAAAACTGAATCACAAGTATGACAAGTATCTACAGTAACAGTCCAAAGTTGTTCAAAGTCTTAGGCCATGGCAGCATACCGAAGGGACAAATAAAGAACATGGGACCAAAGAGTGATAGTTCTTTTGAATGCGAGAGCGTTAGAAAGATAAATGGATTCAGGATGTAGAGAAAGGTCCAATCATCAGTCAGTCGCAATTCCCCTGTTTGACCATTATGTTCAATTTTCTTCAAAGCCTGGTGCACTTCCCGAGAGGCCTGGGTCCTGATCAAGCGGCCGTATGTGATGAGTTGGTAGTGAGAATGTGTTGGACAGAGGAAAAAGGTTTACAAAGAGCAAATGTGTAGATTCAAAAAAGGAGACATGGAAACTACGAACAGCAACAATAATTCTACTGATAAGCAGTACTAAGTAAACAGTACTTACTTGCTAGCAGTACTGCATGTGCGCCACTCCCCGATGTAAGTCAAGTTCAGATGTGAGTAGCGCTGACTCAGATTTAAACGGTTTACGGCATAACGTGTCATACTGAAATTTCTGAAGTCCATGAAATAATAAACTTTTCTCATTACAAACAATAACAGAAGATGGAAATAATTTCAAAACGTTGTAGCTATCTATGATTGATTGATTGATTGATTGCTAACGTTAGTTCAAAACGCCATTTAACTGACAACTTTTGTTCTGTTTGATGCTAACTTGTAGCCAGCAGTGAACCAACTACGTTAAGTAGGTCAATTTTTGGAAAGTCTCACGTTAGCATCTTGTATGCTACTTGTCGCTAAGTGACACATGCACAACTCAATTCTCCACTTGTCACAAAGTGACGCATGCGTGACTCAAATCTGCACTCGACTTACATCGGGGAGTGACAGCAACTCCCGACAAAGATGGAACAGAAGTGGGATGTCTCACTCTGTAGCTAAAACAGAGAGCTCAACACACAGGGTGAAAAGAGGAGCTATAGCAGTGTGCAGTACAACAAATGCAGTATTTGTTATTTTGTTTGAAAATCAAACCATGTAAATCTATTCTGGTCCATCCTCTAAATACAGTTATGAGCCTGAAGATGAGCATAATACAAGGTCTTTAAAGCATCTGTGGTAGCTATCAATCCATTCAGGTTAACTCATTCCAATTTCCACTTTCTAATGTGACTCTGCAGTTTGGCCTATGAGCTCAAAGGCTGTTCAAAACTGATAAATTACGCAGTATCCAGAATTGAGAACACTTATAAAGAAAAAAAGTGGAGGTTTTCTTCAAAAATCTCATTTCCTGCATTCTGGCATTACCTGATTATTGTAAAAGAACTATCATATCTTTTTCTTTTCTCATCCTCAATTTCCTGCCACGTTCACGATCCACGGCCATGTGTTACTATTATTACCACTTACTGACATGTCCAAATTTTCTCACATCAACCTCAAGTGGTAATTACTGTACAACTGTAAATCTGAAAGCTTATATACGTTTGACTCAGTGCTAAAGCTGTCCAAAAGCACAAAAAAATGCATGTGCCCTTATCAACTCTAGTCTGCCCTTCAAGCTAAAACTGAAAACAATTTCAAGCGGTTATAATCATGCATGTATGCATGTATTGTTCAGCTCCACTTGCCCTCATATCTGCTGGAGAACTCCTCATTCAGTGTGAATATTACACTGGCATTCATGTTGAGGGACAGATAGATGGATGGAAGCAATGGGAAGGATTTCCCTCAAAACCACACATAAAATAACCAGGATACTAATGTGCATGTACACGTGCAAATTGTCTGAATATGCAAGTCTTAACTGACCATTTCCCATCCTGTAGTACATAACACGACCATGGCATCAGTCATGAATATTAAAGTTATACTGGGACAGAGAGGCTGAGTGGATATAATAAACACGCAGGGAGGCAGATCCAGGAACAGACTGAGGTGGACTTTGCACACAGCGTTGTGTGCACATGATGTTGTACGTACACGATGTTGGGTGTACACGATGTTGTGTGTACACAATGTTGTGTGTCTAAACTGTGCTGCTTTCTATGCTTTAAAAAGCGTTGCTGGTTGTAGTAGCTGTGGAGTTTCTATTGTTTCATGACATCTCTGCGTTGCTGCTTTGGTGTCGTTTTATTCCACTGTTGCGTCTATAAGAAGTGACAAGTTATTAATGAACATTCAGTGTAACATTCAAGCCATGCCAAATGAGTTGCTACTAATCTAATTAAGACTATCAGCTCCACACAACTCTCTCTGTACAGTATCTCTCAGTGTGACTATGTTCAGAAGATTGTGTCGTCCCGTGACTTCCACACGCAGAAGCTTGAGTGAAGATAATTACCTCTTCTGAAGAGTCCATCATGTAGTTTTTTTTGTTGCTTTTTGGGGCTTTTCCCTTTATCAGTGACAGTGTATAGACAAGAAAGGGGGAGAGAGATGGGGAAGTCAC
>NC_045754.1:4819061-4825642 GCF_008692095.1 Etheostoma spectabile
GCCGCAGATCGGCTTCAAACCCGGACCACTGCAGGACTCCTGGGGCAAACACTCTTACTGGGTGAGCTAGAGCCTGTGCAACCTGATCAGTCCTAACATGTGTTTCACAGCCATTTCTCATTTTGTAGTTTTGTTTAACTCATTGTGCAGTCTTTTTAGAACTTTGTCTAGTTGATTAACCCTCATGTTGTCCTTGGGTCAAATTTGACCCGTTTTCAGTTTTTTTGTCAAAATGTTTTGGAAAAAACATTTAAAAAAACAAACACCCACAACATTGAAAAAGTGACAAAAATGTAAAAAGATGATAATGTTTCATGGTCGACGGGAAGACAACACAAGGGATAAGACTGACAAAGGCCCAGCAGTTTTAACACCTTTTCTTCAACACTAAGCTGTTATCTATCCACATATTCAAATAGTTTACATTATTACACTCGGTCAACTTTCACCTAGTTGACGATTCCAAAATTAGGACAAAACGACGTCAAAGCCATCCGCTGCAGTGTTTAATGCAAGGGTGTCAAACTCAATTTCACTAAAGGCCACACATGGAAAATGAAAATCATAAAAGGCCACCCACCCTAGTTTATTGACATGCTTTTATTTATTGGAAAAAGTGACATATTTTTGATTGTATTTTTGCATGTCTCATATAGTCTCGCCCATGGTTTGGTCCCCATAAAGCCCTAAAGAAGTTCCTTAGCCATCAAAGACTTTAGCAAATAGCAATTCAATAAATTTTGATTACATTTTTTAAAGCAGGCTCCCACACAGCCGACTCACAGCAACCTGTTTTACAGGCCTGAATATGCAAACTGGTTGTGTGAAAATCTTTAGGTCTCAAAGTCGGCATATCTGCCAAATTGTGCTCAGAGTGTTGCATAATTACAGTTTGAAAACTGTTTCTCGTCTTTTTGGTTTGGCGCAGTTCTGGTCGGGCCAAAAGTTATTGTGAACCTAAATTTATATGTGGGCCGGATCAAAATATGCGAGGGGGCCTTGAATTTGACACCTGTGGTGTAATGCTTCAGCTGGTAAACAGGAGAAATCTGCACCACATTTTCACTTACTGGTACATTTACATTTCAATTTGGACAAAAAACAGAGATACATTACTATTAACACTCAGACTTTATCTTCTGTGATAAGACAATCGACAAGAAAGCCTAAAGAACCTAATCTGGATACAGTAGTATTTCCTCCTTGTCCCAAAAGATTACTTATAGGTAGAGTGTAAAGTAGGTTTTTCTTAGGTGTTATGTATAGGCAAAGCCAGTATGTTTGGCGACTAAAAAAAGGGATAAAGTCAAGGCATTTACACATCCATTGTGCCATTATATCACCATGCTTTTGTTAGCCCATGTTTTTACCCAAAACGCTATTTTTGAACTGCTCTAAACTGGAACTATCTACATTGTGGAGTGGAGAGCTGTTCTGAGTGACTGCCTGATTACACAACACTGCTGATCAGGGTTGACCCATCTGTTAACACGGGCATTTGCACAATGATGAAGCCCAAACTGCTCAGAACAGACAAGTCAAACAAAGACTAACTTTGTTAAGCATGTTAACACCCACAGAACAAAAGTTCTAGTTTCACATTCAATAATTCTCTGTAATCAGAATCCTAAGAAGGGGGGTTTCATGGAAGGTTAACAACGATGCCATTATGCATCCAATTAAGGTTGAGGGTGACACATTGAGCTATGGTATATACATTACATATCATAAGCTGTAACATGAGCACTGTACTGTATTGTAACTATGCAGCTTGGCAGTGAGGATACAGTTCTCAATTTAGCCAGCAGATGTTGGTCTTGGACAATATTTTAGCTTCATGGAGCTAACAGCTGCCATGCTTAGGTTTTCCATCCATCCCAAATTAGATTTTGTATTTCATAATAGGTGGCAAACAGTAAATAAGAACATTTGCTACACAAAACTGTGTAGACTTTTTTTTCTGAATTATTTAGTCTTTGGATACTTTTACCTCTTCAATTGCCTGAAAGCGATTTGAAGGAAACAATCATTGGTAGGTCATCAAGGTAAAAGAAAATCTCAAGAACATATATCAGTTACACAATCTCAGTTTGTCCTGTTGGTTAATTTATTAATTCCAAAGAATAGATTCAAGACCAGGTGTCACCTTTCCATCAAACTAGACACATCTCAAATGTTCCAGCACAAGCTACTTCCTCTCTCTACAATTCAAAAAGCAATTTCACTACGATTCATCTTGAAATCTCTACAAAAGTGAGTGATCATGAGGCAGCGAGCTCCCTGGCTGAGCGTTCCGCTGTCAAAAAGTGTTGATTAGCTTTTTTAGACACTCATCAGTAATTCTCCCTGATACTAAATATGTGGAAGGATAGCATGTGGATAACAGTTTCATTAAGCATCATCCGGAAGCCCTGACTGGAATCTTACATCATGCAGGTTCCCATGACGACTCAGCTTGAAGGGTTGATGGAGACTGGGCAGCAGCAGGTGATGACGCTCCTTCACTTTGACTGAGTCCAAATTGTAAAATGTTCCGACTGAATTTAACGGGGCCTGCCCTCTGCCTTGATTTCCCATGATTAGTTTTTTCCCAGTGTCTGTCTCGTCCTGTGCAGTAAAGCCTTCCTCACATTGTGTGTTTGAGGTAAGGTTGTGGCAGCCACGCATTCTCGTGATCCGGTCCGTAGGACCAGGGACTCGCAAAATTGTATTACAATGAAATTTAAACAAAACATTATAATATTAACTTAACTCTGACTGCCAATTTACAGTATCTCGTATCCTCTTACGCAATTGTTTAATAGTTTTAACAAATACCCAACAAAATAATCAGTTCACACAGAGACATTTCAGTATATACCAGGTTAATCACAATTTTTTCTATACTGCTAGTTTCAGGTATATATTTAGATTAATTAAGACAGTACCAAGGAGAGGAACATAGTTTCACTAAGAAGTTATTTATTTTGCAAATGACAATAAATCCTTTTAATTATTTTGGTGTAATTGGAATAAACAGCACTACAAAATTTTTTCACATTAAACCGAAAAAGGTTGTTTCTGGAGTTTTGTTCATTTTAAAGGATAAAACACTGCACCAATAAGGAAATAAACTCTACTATTAGATGTGGGTCCTACGATTAAAATTCTGAAGTTAGGCAGCACGGTCTTCAGCCTCACGGCAAAAGAAAAATAACAGTTTTTACTCTTGATACTTTTTTAACACAAATTTACTGTCTTTGCATATTAATAGAGAGGAAACAGTGTTAGAGGATAATGGCCCAGTCACGCTAACATTCATGAAAGCAATATTTCAGACCAAAATCTGTACATTTTGGAAGCGTTCATGTAGAGTTTGGCAAACACTTAAATGCAAGTTGTGTCATTGACCAATGGCAAACCATATTAACGGTAATATAAATGTTATATAAAGCTGCTCAGTCGAGGTAAAAACTGCTGTCAGCCAGACAGAGTGGATTCACTTTCCTCGAACTGATCCAGGAATCTACTTGTTGTTCACTTAGTGACCAAAAGAGCGTGAATTATCTATGGACAGGACAAGAAATGGACACAGCGATGCCACTTCGACGGAGACCAGTGAAGTCTATTAGAAGCTAGACGACGTAGATGTGACGTGGGCAACGTGTCTAAAAAGTCGTAAGTCTTCTCGTAGCTGTGTAAGAGAAATCTCAGTCATTCTGAATGTGAATAAATAAATCAATGACGTGAACCGCGATTGCCATTGAGATGGGTTTTTTCCATTGCCTGTATAAGTTCCCCATCCCCCGTGAATATAGGTATACCTCGTTACCCCTACTTCATTATTTAACAACAAATACAGTACTTTTCTTAAAATATCCCAGTTGTTTGTGGCTGAATTTTACTTCATTTGAATTAACTTGCAACATACCGTAGCATTTCCAATCCATTAAAACCTCTATGGGCTTCTTCTCTGACTGTATGCCCCCTCACACCCCCGACTGCCTGCGAGCTTCTCCTGACCATAAGGTAATTTGTCTACTGTGCGAGAGAAAGTTGCGTGGTCATGAAACAATCGTTAGCCTATTATTTCAAAAACGGCTGCTACGGAGCCATGACATGAGAAACAAGGTAATGGAGCCTTTTATACATTGTCAGGATCTTTAGAAATAAACAACGGGCAAACACAGTCTTTAAATGCTTCAGATGTAAATTTATTTGCTGTCAAAGAGACACCATAATGAATGAGAGCCAATGGAATGCTAGTGGAAGGTGATGGCTCGTTAGCTTCAGAATCTCCCCATAGGAGGTCCCCTTTCCGGATGCTCGCCTCATTTGATGTTAACAAGCTCCCTACACCCCACTGAGGAGTCTGAAATCATTTTTCCTACTTGCCTGCTTGCTACTTCCTGGTCTGACCAGGCACAGTTCAGAAAAAAGACATCTGGTCCAGTGCTTTTAAGGATCTGTTTAAAAACTACAACATTGGAGTCAAAAGCCCAACACAATTTGTTAAACGGTTTGTGCATTACTGACACTTTAAGGTGCTCTCGGTAAAAGCTTCCTCCAAATTTTCTTACACTTAATCAAAATCTGAATATCAAGACAATTAAGAACCCCTTTTACTAATATTGTTTTCCTCCAGGTAAAATAAAAGGGCATTCTGGCTGCTTTTAAGCACTTGCCTTTCTATGAAAAATCAAAGGAAGTGATCTCTAATACTTTGCCATATTATAAAAAGCCTTGTCTTGCTATCTCCATGTAGACTGGATTGTTATTTCCTGCTTCTGCTGCAAAAGTTCTTAAAATTAAAACCCATTCAATTCAATGCTGTTTATAGTATCAAATCATAAAAGTTATCTTGAGAGACTTTACAGATAGAGTAGGTCTAGACCACATTCTATAATTTACAAAGCCCTAACAATTCTAGTAATTCCCCCAAGGGCAAGCATTTAGTGTGACAGTGGCGAGGAAAAACTCCTTTTATGAAGAAACCTTTACCAAATCTTATCAAGTGGAACCTTCCAGTTTCACTCCGATAATTTCCAAGTTTTTAGCTTTTCTCTCCTGTTGTCCTCAATTTGGACCTGTTCTTAAAAAGTTTCCACATCAGAAATTTGGGATTCTTTCATTCAGATATTCAATGGATGTTTCCATATAATGCTGAAGGATCAGTTCACTACTTTATTGAAGTTTGGGTCTTTTATTCCCCCCCAAAAAAAACTTTGACAGAACTCAAACAATGATATAGTTTCATATAAATGAGGTTTCTTGACCATAATTTGAAAAAGAAAATGGTGTAAAACTAATGGTGATATATTGGTGTTAATGATGTGCACAGTACAAAAGTTAAGATGTTGAAATGTTGAAAAAAAGCATCAAAAATTGATAAAAAAAAAAGTGTCAAAAAATTCATTTTCAGTTTTGACCTGGGAGGACAACACAACGGTTACATGGACCACAAGTTCAAATGCACAAGTTATAACGACTTTGCCACATCCTTGTAAAGTTCTTCAAGTCCAGTTTCCAGATTTCTCATCAGGCAGGGGCACTCAAACAGTTGACTAAGTGCTAACTGTTCATCCATCATGTCCTATCACACAATATCTACACCGGTATGAACATTTGATCCGCATCTAGACATCTTCCTTCGATATTCTTTATCAAGCTGCCTGTCAAAATGCTACAGCAAATAAAGCTTAGCCAAAGATCAATCAGGAATGTGGCGGGATTTCCAGTTTATACAAGTTGAGACAGTGGTGCCCAGGTCTCATTCAGGTTAGTGTCCAACATAACCACGTAAGCTGTCTCAGGCAGAGCAGTAGTTCAACCCTGTGTCCACAGACGACAGGAGACGTAAGAGTTGTATGATAAGTGCTGCCTCAAGCTCTCCCATCACGCCCAGGTCATAGAGGAAGGAAACACACAACACGTCCTATCTGTGCTGAGGTATTTGGGTAAAGCATCTGTGTTCACGGCGCTTTGTTATCACTGAAGGTTCAGCTAAACTTAACGCCTCCAGCGTGAGTTTAAATACGCCTTTAAAAAGACAGGAAGGGAACATTTATTGTTTAAGTTTTCTTTTATTCAGAGAATAAATGAGCGAAAAAACAGGAAACGCAAATGCTTTCGGTGTGCATGATTATCCGAAGGACAATAAAATTTGAGTAAAGCAGTTGTGAGCTGGACCCTTTTTTTTCATCCGTGCTGCCTCTAATTAGCACCAGCTCTTGTATGTATCACAATCGTTTGTTAAATAAGCGATGCTGGTTGTCTGTGGTTAGAGTTATTACCAAATATCGCTAATTTACACCAGAACTCATTCAGCACACAAAGCCAAATTTGCTAAAAATGAAATTAATAAGGACATTGGGTGATTCAGCCCTTTACCGTGTGTGATGCTCACTCACACACTCTTATTGGCAAGGCAGGCTACACATGCCACTAAGTGGACAATATTCATAGAGCCTGTGACACATCTCGTTATTTTATTAACAGAAAGCTGACCGCCCTAATATCCTATTGTGCAATATTATCTGTCTATCCATCTACTTGTCCTCCCTTTCCTCTCCGTTTTGCCCGGTTTAAACAAGAGACATGAT
>NC_045754.1:4825652-4825957 GCF_008692095.1 Etheostoma spectabile
TCATGTGCTGTCCTTTAGTCCCCGAGAGCTTTGGAAAGTGTGCTAGAAAAGTATTGATCCCCACAATATTCCTAAGAACCCATTCCCTCCTCAGGGTGGTGTTGTATGAGTGATAAACCATGCATATTCTTACAGGCATGCGCACAATTTAGAAGGCAAAACTGCAAACATATCTTAAAATTTCAACTGAAATAGATATTTAAGACAGTCCTATTTAAGACCATCCATGAGGGACAGCATTGCAGTTCAAGGGCTTTAACCCTCATGTTGTCCTCGGGTCAAATTAACCCGTTTTCCTATATCAA
>NC_045754.1:4825967-4829071 GCF_008692095.1 Etheostoma spectabile
AATTCCCCAAAATAACATGATTGATTTCACACAACGCTCTTTGGCAAGTACACATCTCTACTTTCATTAATTTTTTGGTGTCTAGTTCAATTTTATAGCATTTGAAAAATAAATGGAAGCTGTTTGGAAATAGTATTGAGTAAAAGTTGACATAGTCCAGTCTGTGATTATCCAACATCCATTCCTTTAATTTTAGTGTAACTAATTCCTAATTTCTGCTCTTCTAACATCAGGTATAATTTCCTATAAATGAGTTTTATTGACCATAAATTCTAAAAATAAACTGAAGTTAATAAGTTTGTGTTACGTAGTGTTGAAAACGTTAAAGAAAAGTGACAAACATTCAAAAAAGCGTCAAAAGTTTTGAAAAAAATGACAAAAACTTAAGAAAAAGTTGAAAACATTGATAAAAAGCATCAACAAAAGTGTTGATTTTCAATTTTGACGGGACGACGACACAAAGGTTGAACTTGTTCAAGTGCTCTTTTTATCCTGACAAACCTGTGATCATGTAACCGATTGTCTTCTCTTAGTAACACACGATTTGTGAAGCGGTTGTACTGCCAGAAACACGGAGGAGGGATTTCAATCAATGATGCGGCTGTGCTCAGCTGTGCACCAGCTTGCATCTGAACTTTCCACTTTCGCACCTAAAGTTCAAAGTTCTCTGATTCAGCGAGGTGTGTTTCTGGAAGACTGCAGGTCAGATTTTAACGTGGGAAATTTGACCGCAAAGAAGACTGAAGAATTGATTCTTGTGAAACCAGGACACAACAATCATACTGGCACTTTATTCACATCCTCTTATATATTGTGTGCTTAGGCTACACATTGCACACTGAGTTATTGCGACGATCTTTTTATAAGCCAAGCCATGTGGTTTAAAACGTCTAACTTAAAAGATAAGACTAGTGGTATTCCACATATGTTCCATTTGAAATGCCATACCGCAAAATCAAAATATACAGTAAATCACTGTAAATTAAATGTTAATACCCATAATGCAATGTTTATTACAGTAATGAACCCGAAGAGAAAATGATGGTATTTTACTGGGCATTTTGTGGTAACTGTAGAAATTACAGCAAAGTCTGACAGTGTAACTGGCTAGTAGACTAAAACAGGATGTGAGATTTAGGATGTCCGACACCTTAGTATAAAACCAATGGTAAGTGAATTGCATACTATTTCTGGTGAAATATAACAGTATGCAACCACTGGACACTACACCGGTACAAGTATCCCACAATGCAATGCGGTAGTAATGACAACTTTCATAAGAGACGAGCCTACAGCGACCAATGGAGCTCTGTAACGTCAAAAACGCTTCAATTTACATTTCTCTATATTTAAAATCCGTGATTTTTGTCACCTGCGACTGTTGGACTAGTTGCTTACCCTTAACCTGATTTAAGCATTCTCTGGCATTATCGCTAGAGCTGAGACTGGCAGGGGTTGCCATGGTTATGTGTCTCCAACCGGCAAGGAGGCTTTCAGGAAGTGACTTTGAAAAATACAGCTTAGTGCTTTCGGGAATGATGCACACTACTGTTTCTTTACATAAAAGATTGTTGAACGATAGTATCCAGGTTGTGTGTAGTATGCAATTTTGGACGAAAACACAGTGAGTGAGAACGGGTTGCTCCTAACTACAAAGTGTGAATAAGGCAACGTCGACCACACGGGATCCGCTGTGCTGAAACATATTGTTAACTGTGTGACTAACCAACGCTTTAGGATAGAGAAAACAAATGACCTACGTATGAGGTGTTAAAATTAAAAACTGCCAGTGTTACTTGAGTCTAATTACCACTTGGTGGAATTACATTCGTTGCTATGTGGTTGTCTTGCGGGTACAACTTTATTTTGTGTGAGGATTTACTTCCAATAGATTGCTTCTAGCGGTGTGGAGCAAGGGAGTGATGGCACAGCTAAACCCTGGGAAAATAAAAGAAGTGAGGGTTGATGTGGGCTTCTATTAAACCTAATTATTCAGCCGCAGCCGGGGTGGGCTGATGTATCATTTGCTGCATTTATGAAACAGCCTTATCAGATGCCATTAACTTTGCTGTGACTACGCAGTAACAGGAACATTTGCTGGGGGGGACCGTGCGTAAGCAAAAACAATATGAACTCAAACACATGCAACTGTTAATCTTAACGGCTCCAACCTGACACACATTGGTTGTGTGCTCCGTAAACACCTGGTCGTATTTGGTGTTGTTATCTGCATTACCAGGAAAGCTGTTTTTCTGATTGGTGAAATTGCAAGAAATGTCCTTGATCCTTGAATTGGTATTCTTTCACCGAACTTGTTTTGTTGAGAAGCACAACAATCTGGGATTCCGCTAACCCTTAATGTGAGTTGTGTGTCTGGTCAGGGAGTTTAACTCAGCCGAGTGGTGGGCTAAAATACAGCAAATTAGCCCTCTCCTAGCACAGTTCATGTCATGGGTCCATTTGGGCCATTTTCTCCCTTTGATTCAGTTGCTTGTACTTCTGTGTGGTTAACTGTAATTGCTGACATGATTGAGCTAATCCACACTGTTGTAGGAACTTTACTGTCATCATCAAGTTGACTTTGCTGTAGGTTCACATACATTTTTACATTTTGTTCTTGTTGAAAACAAGAACATCTTTGCGCAAAGGATTAATATTTCAAATGCATCAGTTCATTTACTGGATAATCGGTGGATAGGTCTGCAATCTTCCCCGAATAACGACAACATAATCCTTTATCCGAAGCTGCAATTCCGACTAATATTTGTGTTTAAATTGGCGCCGCCCTCTACTGGCTGTATTTTTTTGTTGTTGACAGGAGCAAAGCAGAAAATAATGTGATGTTGGAGTGCAAAGACTCAGCGTAATGGCTAATTTGGGATCCGTGTTAAATCTATGGCGTAGCCTGACATGCACACCTCATGTAAACGTAACTACACGCTGCACAGACGCTGGCCTCAACAACTGTGATTGGTCCTCTTGGCCGTGGCCTGGTAGCGGTGCATCTCCCCCTGCTCATTTCTCGTTGCAGTTCTCTGTAAACAACATAAAATCAAGGAGGGGGTTAACTTTTTCCTGCTACAGCTCTCCCTCCTTGGTCAGAA
>NC_045754.1:4829081-4842062 GCF_008692095.1 Etheostoma spectabile
AGACACTTTGTTTCTCAGTGTAAGCCTGCAGAGTCGGTACTCGCTCCAAAGTTGATCCCCGTCACTCTGTCACTCGCTTTACCACACACAGGCCGCACACACACACGTAGGTAGGATTGCGAAGATCCAGGACTTAGCCAAAACATTTGGACATAGACAACTTCTCAGTCCCTACCCCCTTTCTGCTAAAGCCTAAAACTGAGACTGGTTGATGAAAAACAGTATTTTAACAGCTTGAGAAGCAGCTATTTTCCTCCAGGAGATAGCAAACATGCATGCCTAGTTATCACTGCATTTGGATTAAGTGATGGTTCAATTCATTTTACTTGCCAACTCGGCTTGTCCTGTGACCATGGCAACCACCGAATCCACACTGAGGAAAATTAAGTATTTTACAGCACAGACTAAAAATACCATTGTTTGTCTGGAATGTACATAACAGAGTGAGAAGTGAGAGAAAAACATTATACAGAGCTGTGACATAATGTCAGTGTTTTTCTCTGCAGGAGCTGCATTCATGATGTCTAGCACCACTGTATTGAAATGTTGTAAACACATTTTTTCTCCCATATTCAGGTCTATGGGCAAAACAAATACATACAGTGGAAATATACAGTGTATGCATACTTAGCACTGTCCTTTTAATCTTGATAATCTTGATAATATCTTGTAGTCGGTATTCATTTTTCAAATGTTGTTGTATGGGTGTGTAAGCAAAATTGTTTAACACAATTGTTTTTTGTACGTGATTCAAACGGATTTCTAAACTTTAATCCATGCAAGGTGTCAAGGATAATTTCCGGATGCAACAACTTTGTTTTTATAAGTCGTAGGGCTTTCTTTTAACAAATTTCACCTTTCTTTATAAAACCTTTTACTTCAGCAGGATCTCTTAGTATTGTCTCTATTGATAATAAACTGTTTAACAACTGTTAGAACGTGTTTCACTTTTACATCCAGAAAACACACAACAGTTATAACAAAGTGCCATCCATCCGTCTTTGTCTGCTTACGTGGGATCGGGTTGTGGGGGCAGCAGCTCCAGCCGGGGACCCCAAACTTCCCTTTTTCGAGCCACATCAACCAGCTCCGACTGGGGGATCCCGAGGCCTTCCCAGGCCAGCTTAGAGATATAATCTCTCCACCTAGTCCTGGGCCTTCCCCGAGGCCTCCTCCCAGCTGGACGTGCCTGGAACACCTCCCTAGGGAGGCGCCCAGGAGGCATCCTTACCAGATGCCCGAACCACCTCAACTGGCTCCTTTCGACGCGAAGGAGCAGCGGCTCTACTCCGAGCTCCTCTCGGATGACTGTGCTTCTCACCCTATCTCTAAGGGAGACGCCAGCCACCCTCTTGGGGAAACCCATTTCGGCTGCTTGTACGCTGGATCTCCTTCTTTTGGTCATGACCCAGCCTTCATGACCATAGGTGAGGGTAGGAACGAAACCTGACCGGTGGATCGAGACCTTTGCCTCCTGGCTCAGCTCTCTTTTTGTCAAAACAGTGCGATAAACAGAATGTACTACCGCACCCGCTGGTCCGATTCTCCGACCAATCTCCCGCTTCATTGTCCCCTCACTTGCGAACAAGACCCCAAGGTACTTAACCCATGTATGGTATTCAGGTCAAATTGACCCATTTCAAATTTTTTCAAAAAGAAAAATGTAGTATACATTTTTTCTACCTGAAAATCAACGGCCTTACCTTATTTTCTGTGATAAACACCTTTTATTCCTGACTCAATTCAGAAAGTTATTCTGGATATGACCATAGGAATGATCACATAGTGGATTTTTAACATTATGACAAAAACACATGTGACAACAGTAACAGAAGTACCCAAATGTCAGGCTCAATAATGAATACATTTATTGTAATGTGGAATGGAAGTGGTGAGGTAGACGCCAGGGACAGGGAAGCTGGGGAGGCTAGTAGGAGAAAGCACTCGTGATAGGCGTGGGAGACCCGTGGCGAGGAACCAAGGAGAGACACCGGGACTGGAGGCTGGTACGGAGACCGGCTGAGGCAGGGCGCCGAGAGAGGGAGACCGGGGGAGGAAGCCAGCTCACCGGAGATGAGATGCGGGAGTAGTGGTGACGGCTACGGGAGAAAAAACAAAGAAGGTAAGTAGACATGAAACTCTGGAAAAGACTTGACATAAACGAGCTTGGACGAGGTTCACCAATGTAGCAGAAGCAACGATCAAGCAAGGAGTGGGCGGAGAGCCGGGGTTGATAAACAGTTGTTGATTGCAGGTGTGAACGGCGGGAGCAGGTGATCAGAGATGGGATGCAGGTGTGTGTAGTCAGCTGGCTTCAAGGGAGTCACGGAAAAAACTAAACACAGCAGGAACAAAACTAAGCAGGATAGGAGAAAACTCCGAAAAATAGAAAACAAAACTAAAACTCACGGCCAGCCGCCCCCAACCACAACAAAACGAATCCCACTTCCATTTTTAATTGTGTTCTAGTAGAGACTGATTGCCTTCCCTAAACATATGTTATCTCAGTTGTTTGAAATTGAGATAAAGACAATATTTGTTAATAGATTATGAAGTAAAACTTTATTTCAGAATTGTTTTTAAAACCCCAAATAAGTTACGGGTCAATATGCCCCGAAGGATACGAGGGGGTCCCGGAAGTGAAGACAACACTAGGGTTAATCTCCTTCACTTGTGGTTTGTTTAAATGACAAACTGCACCAACTGTTATTTCTAAATCAATCATATGTGTGTCTGTATTTCGGGATATAGCATGGTGCCATGAATTTAAAGTATGTTACTCTGGAGATTGATGCGTCCATTCGTGTAGGAAGAACTAACCCTTATGGAATTCTTAACTGAGAAAATCCTAGCTGCTGCACACGGTGGTCGAGCTGGAATCCCGTAGCTTTCTCTTGTGAATTTCTGCTCACATTTTGACAGAAGCTGCAGCTTCTTATCTGCACTCAAGGGTGCAGAAATGAGATAGATGCCTAAGTAATTCTACTGCAGTGCCAGGCAGAGTCATTGAGCCGGGCCGAGTCATTTGTTCACAGTAATGGGTTCCACTTCTTGATGTAGTAGTGTTGTCTGTTAGCAGGAATGAACCTGATAATGAGTCAAAATTAATTACTTTCATATTGAATTATGGATATTTCCCTAGCCAACATGGATTAATATGGGACTGTATGGTCTGACTATTTTAAATTTTACCATTTACATATTATCCACAGGATATCCTACAGTATATTGTAAACACACTATGGAATAACTCTAAAACAAAAACACCGACAGTAGGACAATATGACATGCATTATGAATTCAATTATTCTAAGTGGCGTGAAAGTGGCCGAGGATCTCAAATCTCAACAAGGGCAATCAATTATACTTGTATACTGTAAGCAATTGTTATGCAGAGCAGTTGTCTGACCACGTTGGTACAAAGGGATCTCATATGAGAAGAAGCGTCCCGGCTATACATCTGAGGCAAATGTGACCCATCCCAGCACATAAACATTAAAGTATATATGCAGCTGTTATGACCTGAGGGCTATTGCTCAATAAGGGATTAATCCGGGATTTTACAGTTATCCTGGGTAAATTTAACCTTGACTTGGTTGCACAAAGGCAGAGGCTCCTAAGTTACCATGGAGATTTATTTTACCAGGCAAGATTGGAGCCTTTTCTGTTCACTCAGCAGTGGTTTTACCTTATTGTTGTCTGCATTGAAATACAACAGGTGCATATCGCTGTTCAGTCAAGCCCTATAATTTAAATTTGTGACTGTGACTGTTGTTCGTATTGTTGTTTGAAGTTTTATAAATCCATCATGGCAGTTGTTAAGATAATTAGAGAAAGGCCGATACAGTTGCAAATGTGTTTTAAATAAAGTCAGTGATAAAGGATCATTTATTAAGTGCTTTCAACGAAGCTTTAATTTAAAAACACTGGATTAAAAATAGAAAATACAAGACGTTTCAGTATTCATCCAAACACCTTCATCAGGTGTTTAGTGTGCACAGGAAGTAACTCTGGTCTTAATACAAAAGTCACGCACATGATCGGATGGCACAAAGTCACATGACTGCTAAGATGTAGTCCATTTGTGTTGCCAGAGAAGTTGGTTTTCTTAGTCTAACAATGGCAGACTGGTCAAGGACCTATACACCTTTAATTATTTTAGTTCTATTTCTTTTTGTATCCTTTAAAGGGGAACTATACAGTGTTTTCAAGCATAATTTACCTTAACTGAACAGTTTCAAAGTCATTGGAATGGTTATATGACTTTTTTTGAGTTAAATGGTGGTCTCGCTCCCACCTAGCGCCTGGGAGCGGAAAAACCACCCATGCAACTTGCAGCCAGCTTGTTGCCAGACTCAGCGTCACGAAGGATTGCTTGATATCAGGTCTCGCGATGTAACGAATTGCTTCACGGCACTGCACAGATTCGCCCAATCAGGAACCGGCTAACAAGGCAGCAATGCCTGGTAGGCCCTAGGATTAGACAATGGTTAGGGTTAGGTGCCTTGAAGTCAACGGTCGCAGAGTTGCCTGGAAGGCGACGCTGGGGGCTCAAAACACCAAACACCTTCACGAAGGTGGGCCAGAATGTCTTCTGGGTCTAGCAAAATCCGCGGAGAAATCAAATAAGAGAAGGAGCCAGAACCATCAACAATCACATAATATACAACATAAATTAATAGTCAGATGATCCCCAAAACCAGCAATGTCCCACCATCCTTCTCACACCTCAGCAACAGGATCCTGGAAGCAAATAAACAAGGGGACAGAGAGAGAGAGAGAGAGAGAGAGAGAGAGAGAGAAAGAGGGGTAGAGAGAGAGAGAGAGAGAGAGATAGGGAGCAGAAACAGGCACTAATGGAAACCCTAAGCGTGGCGTATATGTGCTGGAAAGGTTGAGATGGCCTGTGGTTATTTTACGTTCCAGTGTGCACATACATTACATGTACAGAAGACTTTAAGGTCAAACTGACCGGTCTACTTCTTGACATTATGTGTGCAGACGTCTTTCTGAGTTTGTGTTTATCTGTGTGGCTCACCTTAACAAAACCTGATTTCCTGCTGGTGAGTCAAAGCTGTAATACAGCAAGGAGAAAAACAGGGCTCATTCAGTCACGCAGCAGCATATCAAGGGCATTTTAGAGCCAGCATGATAGTGAGACAAAAAAAAAAAAGTAAAGTCCAGAAATGGACTTTTGCTAGTCAGGGTAACAGAGTTTATCTTCTGCCCTCACTGTCTGTGTAAGTGCAGCCAAACAGCGAGCCACACACACTATCAAAAAAGGTTGAAACTATGATGGAGTATTAGAGCCATCAATAGGAATGGAACGGGTTATTGAAACTTTTTCCCTGTTAAATAATTATAACAGTTTTATCAGCAAAGGTTGTAATATTTACTATTTACTAGGTATTGGTCAAGGTTATTCTCTCTTGTGGTATCTCTTCCAGCAGCCACAACATTAAAGCCTCCTCTGAGTGATAAAGTGAATAAACAAAAACCTCAGAAATTCTCATATGTTCTCAGAGCACATAACTTCACAAAGAGCCTTTAAGCTATTTCAATTGATCCCTCTTGAGCACAGCATTCGTATCTCAGCATCAGCACTGAGCTGGATGAGGTCATGCTTGTTTGCTTGAAGTTTGTTCATTAACAAGATCCCCAAAGGTGTGTACTCGCTTAGCATTGGACACAGCAAATAATACCTATAATTATAATGCACTCTATATAATGTTATTTTGAAATTTTTTTCCCTGGACAAATCCACAGTTGGCAGAGATGGTTAACACTGGAGCCACCACAGCCAATGCCATTTAACCCTTGCATGATATTCAGGTCAAACTGACCCCTTTCAAATTTTTACATGAAGAAAAATGGAACAAGTTAATTTCTTTCTACCTGAAAATCAATGGCCTTACCTTATTTTCTGTGATAAACATGTATTCCTGACTCAATTTAGAAAATTGTTCGGTACATGATTTTTTTTTTCCTAGATAAGAATGATCACATAGTGGATTTTTAACATGTGTTGTAACCTTATAACAAAAAATGAATCCCACTTCCATTTTTACTGGGGTTCTAGTAGAGACTGGTGGCATTCCCTAAACATACATGTTATCTCAATTATTTGTAATTGAGATAAAGACATTATTTGTTAATAGATTGTGAAGTCAAATTTTATTTCAGAATTGTTTTTAAAACCCCAAATAAGTCACGGGTCCATTTGACCCGAAGGATACGAGGGGGTCCCATAAGTGAAGACGATGCAAGGGTTAAAGAGATATGGTGCGGATTTAAATCCAGCTCTGTGCTAGGACAGTGAGGAAAATGTGTTCATAAAAACTGTGTTTATCTAAAAAGGGTCACATAGGTCCACCAGCTGATGCGAAATAATGATCTTCCCAGACGTTCACTCCTCCGTAACGCCAAACAGCATTTAATGTATCTAAAAACACTGCCCACACAAAGATGAATCAGAGCTGCATTAAGATTGGCAAAAATATCCCTTTTACCTTGTGGTTCAAAAGTTTTAATTATTCCGTCATGCTATGTTTCCCTCCTGCTCTGACTTTGCCTAAATACATATTCTGCATGTACCTATATTGTTGCCAATTATTGTTGGTACTCTCCTCTGCCTCTCTCAAAAGTCACTCACATGCACTTCTAATCCTCTGTAATCACACTACAATATATAGGCTCACAATTCCTATCCTATATTATGTGTAAAATATGAGAAATTAAAGTGAAAAATAATCACACTTTTGTCTAAGTATGAAGAGCCAATTACTTACGTTTCTAAACTGTATTATTTTATAACTTGGTGTGGATGGCTTCACTGTCATCACACAAAGGCTGTTGAACTTAACGACACATGGTGCACAAGAGAGATGGGAAGATAGAAATACAATCCCTGAGGGGGAGTTATTATCGTTCTTTGTCTATGTATCGGTTTATGTCCCTGGTGCTATAGAGCTGGAAACGCTGCAGTGTAGAGATGGAGACTGGTGACGCTTTAATGGCCCATTAGTACAAACTTATTATATGCACTCACCTATAGGATTATTAGGAACACCATACTAATACTATGTTTGACCCCCTTTCGCCTTCAGAACTGCCTTAATTCTACGTGGCATTGATTCAACAAGGTGCTGAAAGCATTCTTTAGAAATGTTGGCCAATATTGATAGGATAGCATCTTGCAGTGGATGGAGATTTGTGGGATGAACATCCAGGGCACGAAGCTCCCGTTCCACCACATCCCAAAGATGCTCTATTGGGTTGAGATCTGGTGACTGTGGGGGCCATTTTAGTACAGTGAACTCATTGTCATGTTCAAGAAACCAATTTGAAATGATTGGAGGTTTGTGACATGGTGCATTATCCTGCTGGAAGTAGCCATCAGAGGATGGGTACATGGTGGCCATAAAGGGATGGACATGGTCAGAAAACAGTGCTCAGGTAGGCCGTGGCATTTAAACCATGCCCAATTGGCACTAAGGGGCCTCAAGTTTGCCAAGAAAACATCCCCCACACCATTACACCACCACCACCACCAGCCTGCACAGTGGTAACAAGGTATGATGGATCCATGTTCTCATTCTGTTTACGCCAAATTCGGACTCTACCATCTGAATGTCTCAACAGAAATCGTGACTCATCAGACAAAGCAACATTTTTCCAGTCTTCAACTGTCCAATTTTGGTGAGCCCTTACAAATTGTGGCTTCTTTTTCCTAATTTTTAGTGAGGATGAGTGGTACCCGGTGGGGTCTTCTGCTGTTGTAGCCCATCCGGCCCAAGGTTGTGCGAGTTGGGTCTTCACAAAGGCTTTGCTGCATATGACGGATTATGTTCCATAATTATATGGATTTGAAGAGTTTTATCTGTTTTATTACTTTTTATATTTGTATTGTTGACTGTAATCTTCTTATTGTTGTTGTTTTTTAGGTAGACAATTTTAAGATCTGTCCAGGGACAACAGATGAAAAATTCTGATGCATTTACAGCTATGTTAATTAATGTACACTGTCCCTGTCAAAAAAATAATAAGATAAAATAAAATGAATAAGTATTATGTTTCTCTCCATGGTGCTGATAAAGGCAAACCCGTTCCTGGTTGGCAGGTCAAATTTTTAGGGCAATAGAACTCCTTAAGAGCCTGGCAGTTCTAGTCTTCTTGTGCCTCTCTCCATGGCGCTGAAAGAGTCAAACCCAGAGAGGACACAGAGGAAAAGATGGAGAAGGCGAGCTCATTGCCATAGCCAGACCAACTCTGTGGCCATTTCATGACTATGAGTCACTCGGACAGGGGAAACCACTCAGCAGTCTGCTGCTGACTCTGCTAGCCTGGCTGGTTGAAGATTTCACATGTAAAGATCAGAGTACATACAGAGGAAAAGGTGAAGAGGGCTAATAGCTATGACCTACACAACAGAGGAAAAGGTATAGATGGCTATCAGCTATGACATGCGGCACAGAGGAAAAGGTGAAAATGGCAATGACCTGTGGCTACGATACAGACTACATGGAGATGCAAGATGACCTGGAGTGGGTTGCCCTGTACAGACCAAAGTACTGACTGAGGACTGGTAGCTGGAGAGATGCCAGTTTGCGTCCTGCCAACATTAAAACTTCAATATTCCGCACATTGATAGCTGTGTTGTAATTCTGATTGGACATCATTAATATGTCCCCGGCATTGCTAACACAAAATGAATGACAACTCCTATTACATTTCTAAATTTGTGCTTTAAAACTTGTAATGGTTCTCGGCAGGAAAACAATGGAGTGCCTACTCCGGGTAGGTAATAGCGAGTGAAGTGA
Source organism: Etheostoma spectabile (assembly GCF_008692095.1). Lineage (NCBI taxonomy): Eukaryota > Metazoa > Chordata > Actinopteri > Perciformes > Percidae > Etheostoma > Etheostoma spectabile. The sequence continues at coordinate 4,837,901 of NC_045754.1, forward strand.
AGCAAGTGAAGATGGATGGATTATTTATTGTCAGATTTCAAGGAAATTTGCTGCCACAGTCTGTGAAGAGTCTCATATAATAAATACTAGATATAGAATACATATATACAGTACATACAGAATTTCTCTTCATTGTTATGCCACTGAAGCCAAATTTCTGGACTCAGTTTGTACATTTCAGACTCATATCAGACATGTCAGACTCCCACTCTATAATCCAAAATAGTGTTATTTTGTTCTTTGCAGAAATCATAACCTGAACTTATCTTTCCACAAACTATAGGGCAGAAGCTATTACGTTTGAAATGTTTTTTTCGATTTGATCTTTAAGGTGCAGCAAAAAAATGTAGTGCAACCCTATTTCTTTAATCTTTTCTTTTGTTGAACTTTCAACAGAATTGGAAAAGGTCAGCAATGCTGTTATAATGTTACATTGTAGTTTTGGACCCAAGCTGTATGGACAAAAGCAGATTGAAGTTTCACGCTCCTAGCCTACTGCACATTTTATTGCAAAACTAGAACTTACATTCCTTATAGCGTTCAAGGCCTTTTATGTTACACAAGAGACTGTGGTAACTGCTAATGCAGTGTACAAGAACTTATTTCAATCCTTTCATCTACCATTCCAGCAATCTACAACAGAGTGCCATAATTACGTCACTATGATTTCGTAGCCGTAAAAGACACGTGAAATTCCGTATTGATTCTGTTTTATTTTTGTTCTAGATCAGCTGCATCTGTTGTTAGTTTTCTTCAAAACGGCAAACTCTAAGGTTGCTAGAAACACTCGGTCTGATGCCATTTGGAAGGAGGCAGTTTTTCAAGAGGAGGTAGAAGAACTTAAGGTGTAGAAGTGAGAATACTACAGCTCGGTGGGAAATGTGCTGCACGTTATTGCAGCTTTTAATACCATGAAAGGTTGGCCCAAGGGACCAAAAGTTACCCAGCACATAGACCAGCAAAGATGCAGTGTATCTGTATCTAAAGTGAAAGAAAGTGTTGTGTCAAAATATAAAAGGTCTCTACCTAGACATTATAGACTAGACCTTTGCTCCTAAGCTTTTAAGGGACATTTGCATGTTAGTTTGAAGATATTCATCCACCTTCTTGCTCTACACGTTTACCATGGTAACGGCTTTCAAAAGGCATTTCTTCAGGGGGAGAAACAGCCATGACTGTGGGCTCCTTTGTGTGCCCATATCTCATCCTTTATGCATTAGATTCTTCAGATGTGACAAAGCAAGAGAAGTTCATTAGTGTGCAGTTCTTATAAACACACATAAGTGGTACTGGAGTTTTTATGTAATACAATATCTTTAATCTTGCTCAGATCGTAAAAGTGAATTTGAAAAGAAAGGTTGAAACAATCCTACTCAGTATCTCTCAAAACAAGTACTTAGCTTTTAAATGAATGACTGGCAAGGTTTAACCCTTGAATTATGTCAAAAGAACAGATTGAAGGACCCGAGGAAGAATTGCTTTTACCTTATGCTGAAGCTAATGGGGATCCAAATAAAAGAAGAAACACACAAAAAAATGAACCATATGGTGTAAATACACTCCAAATAGTCAAATAATCAGGTAAAATTAGTTTTACATTATAGGAACTTTAAACTTTAAACATTGGATGAAGTCATGACTGAAAAAAGTTTTTTTCCCCCCACGAGTCCACCAGGTTAGCAAGAGAACGTAGCTTGTTTGGTAGCTTGATGGTAGAATGATAGTTAGGTAGCTAGCATGCTAATTTCACTAACCGCGCTTTCATGCTACACACTGGTTATAGAAAATGAGCCAAACAAAGTTGTCATTCATCTGGCGAGAGCGTTGTGCTTTTCTACGCTGTGACAAGAGTGTGTGAATAAAACATTAAGTTGTTAAAATGTAATAGTTTAGTGGCCGGATGGCTGGCTGGCTAGTTAGTTAGCTTGCGTGTCCGGGCAACCCGTAACTCGTGTTTTCACAACCTTTTACCCTCGAAAGGGCCCTGGAACTGCAGTCAAACCCGTAACTTACTAACTGTGAACTTGTAGCAGACTGTACTGTACTCCCAGTTACAGTTTTGGACATCACAAACACATAAACCACAATGGCAACCCCTGTTGATTCTGTACAGATGCCGGTGATTAACAATGTGAAATAGAAGTAAATAAACATAAATAGGCAACTTGAAGTAATTCCACAAATTGAAATCAAAACAATACACATACGATTGTGTACTACTACAGGTTATGTTTATTAAATGAAGTCCCAAATAAGTATGTTGCCAACTAGAAGGAGTATCAGCTAGCGCTTGCTAACATCAGCGTCAGGTAGCCCCTAACTGACGTTAGCACTAGGTAGCCGCTAGCTAACGCTAGCTAGAAGGGTTTGTTGTGACTTTGCCTGGAACGCTCATGAGTCTAGACTTAAAGTCGTACCTTACGGGCTAAAAAATGGTGTCTGGAACGCAGCAGAGAAAAGAGTGAATTCATCCAATGTTTAAAGTGAAAAAAAATAGCCTTGCCAGTCTGCTTACAATTTTGGCTGTGTTATCTGTGTCCCCGTTTATGATTACTCTTAAAGGCCTTGGACACCCTCACAGGTGTTTTCAGTTATTCTGGCTGATTAGACCTCTTCTCAGGACTTTGTGGGTGGATTTAGACTGATTGATTGACATGTTTCTGAGCCTTCTGTTCGTTTTGACAGCCGAAACATTGTTATTGGTAGATGAAATTTGTGATAATTGTGTAATAAGTTCCCATCAATGCTCCGGCCCACCTTCAACCTGAGCAGCCAGAATAACTAAAATCATCTGTGTGGGTGTTCAGAGGCTTTATATTTACGTTTATTGTCCCCCCAACTTTACGCCCATGCATACAACAAGTCCTCTAATCCTATGACAATAACAGTTGTTTAATTCTTTCCTCTACTATGACCCACAGGAGCATTGGATGAATTAGCTCCATTGGAAGTGGAAGGAAATACGACCTACAGGACTGTTTTCCGTTTGTAAACCAGTTGTAAAAACGCCGTTAACATTTTGAAACAGTAACATTTGGTAAGATTTAGGTACAAAAACTATTTAAGTTTAGGAAAAGATTGTGGTTTCATTTGTTCTGTAAAGTAAAATCTCCCATGCAATCGACTATCACTCTTAGGAGTCCTAAATAAAGTTTGAAATCAAATGTCCAAATGTCCAAATGCTCTATAATCTATAATATTCCACTTCTCTCCCTTCTCTGTTCTCTTATTCATTTTGTTGGTAGGTGATGAACAGAGGTATGTATGCAACTATATTTAGGTTGGTGTTTGGAGCTTAGTGAGCCTACTAGTAGAGAAGGGGGGATATAGGCAGACAACATGTTGGAGCAGGAGTTTTTCATTATATAATCATTTAAAAGCTCAAATATTTTCATACACACGCATGCTCAGGACCAATTCATGCACAAATAGAGAGAAATCAGAGCGAGTGGGCTCCCTTTGCTGGACCAGCACCCTGAGCGGCTGGGGGGGGGGGCTTGAATCACTAAGCCTGCGGTTCCAAACCCAACTCCCAACGGACTGACCTACTGCCACCCAAAATAATACGATAAGTAGATAATTATTTCCTACAAATACTTTGTATTCACACCAGGAACGTAGCTTTTGTGCATATAATTACTACATAATTGCATAAGTGATACTTAATTATGAAGGCAATTAGCTTATTTTCTAATAATTACCTTCTAATTATTAAATGTACAAAAGGCAGCTACCGCAGTGACAGTACTACAAGTGCTACTTGGCCTCCTAAAAATAAATTCATGTCTGGACTGTATACTAAATTTGCATTGTTCCGTTTAGGAGGAGTGTGCTTTCTCTGAAGGTTATCCGTCTGCACCATGGCTAACATTCGATTTGAAATTTTTTTCTCTCTCTCTTCTGTTACAACTTCTGTTACAGCTCATTGATTAGGGCTAAGTATTGATTTGAAATACTAAATTAAAACAGAATAATGTTTAATATTGTCAGTGCCATAACAAAGGGAAAACAGTCTTTGTTAGACACTCTAAAATCCATTCAATGATTTCTTGGTCAGGAGCATATCAGAATTTTGCCTGCCAAAATATATAATTATTATATCATTGTATTATAAAACAGCCAGTGCTGTCATGTTAGCTTTTCATACTGCTTTAACGTCTTT
>NC_045754.1:4842072-4851619 GCF_008692095.1 Etheostoma spectabile
CTCTCCTTATAATTTCTTCACTTTATGCTAATGCCTATTGTAAAATAGAATTCTTTTCTCAAAGCAGTTTCATTTACACAGACACTGTATATTTATAATATCATAATATTATTATATCAGTTGTGAATGAGAAGACCTTGAAACAAGGTATCAGAATCAGAATCAGAATCAGAAATACTTTATTGATCCCCGAAGGGAAACTCTGTGTTGTAGTTGCACAATATTATAAATAGTGTAGAAATACAAGAAATAAAGAAATATAAGGAATTGGATACGTACGGTATTTACATAAAGGAATTTATGAATTTATGTAACAAAACACTTACTAAAATGAAAACCTTGAAAGGAATTGACTTTCATGTTAAAAGAATATGTTGAGACTCATACAGTCAACTGAAATGCATCTTCAGGAGTTGTTTTTTAAACACGTGTACTGGAGTGTGCTAGCATCCCTCAGCTCATTGTTTAGGTTGTAAATATGACAACGTCCATGTTTTGGTTTAGTCTCATTGCTCTCATAGTGTAGTTTCCAGCGGAAATATATTATGTTCATTGTGTGTGGTTCATCCTCTGTGAGCTGATTCTCAAAGCAGTGACGAGCTCAGAGAACCAAGCTACAGGAAGCGGCATTGCGGTTACAATGTTCTTGAGGTTTAATCCGACACCAGTGTTGTTGTACTTGAGACCGGTCTTAGTGCATTATGAGTTTCTGCATGGTTTCAGCGTGATTTCATTGTTGTCTGAAATTGTAGGCATCTCTCCTTAATCCGCTAGCTGCTTGCCCCCTCAGTACACTTGTATTTTGGTGCACAGCCTGTGCCTATAGTGTTTGTTTGACGTTTACGATCCCTGTGTTGTCTCCCAAGACCGGGCTTTTTCGCGCTGTATTCAGGGGGCAGGCAGCTAGCAGATCAGGGAGAGACAAATTGAGACATAAATATTATTGCGCTCAAACCATGCAGGAACTGACAGTGCACCTTTAAGACCGATCTAAAGAACACTATATGACCGTCTGGTTCTCATCTCAAAATCAATGCATTTTTACTCTGACTCAGGACTTTAATTCTAGACCACAACTGAAGGAATATCAATGTCTGATTTTATGTGTTAACATCATTAAAGTCTCACATTGTCAGACCTGTCTAGGGAGGGTCTGGCTAGTCCACAAAGCATTTCGGGATAGGAGAAAAACATGTTCTGGTTTAAACCAATCACAATCGATTGGGCAGCGCTATTCACCATGGTGCCTCTGTAAAGTAGCCTCGGGAAGGAACTTGTTTTGGTGGAACATGTGGACATTCAAAGTAGTTTTAGTCGTGCAACAGAAAACTCCAATTGGACAGATAGTCTAGCTAGCTGTCTGGATTCACCCTGCAGAGATCTGAGGAGCAGTTAACTATAGTCCTCAGAAATCCACTAGAGTTTAAAATTACAACACAAAGAAAGAGGAATGTAACGGACAATTGTCCTAAAAGCAGGACATGTGGTGGAATTTTGCGTGGCAACGGAGCAATCCCAGAAGTGGAAGATTGTGAATAGACTAACATCATTACTGTGATTTGATGTAAAACGTCCTGCTGCAAATGCAACCATTATCTTGATTCATTTCTAATTTGAAATGTGTTACTGTTTACCCCCTCTCCCACCAAACCAAGTTTCTTAAATCCATTCATTTTTAAATTTGCCTATTCATCTGTCAAGCCAAACTGTGCTACTCCTCCCACCTTATCAGTGAGTGGATAGGTTAAAAAAGGGGTGGGTGTGTGTTTGGGTCTGTGTGTGAGTGTGTGCGCCTGGTATAAGAGGGAGGGAAGACCACAGTAGCTTACTAAGTGATGATCTGCCTGCACTCGTACGGCGAGCTGGTACGCTCTGATCTCTCTGCCTCTCATGTTCCTGTTCACTGTTAATCAGTGTCCCACATGCGCCTTCCTGCACACACCTTTCTGCTTCACTTTCCACTAAATCTTTCTCACATCTTTTTAGGGGAACATTTATTTTACCATACGCACTGAGTGAAGAGAAGGGAGGAGAGCGCTGGGATTGTTTTTGGCCGAGAGTAACTACAGCAGCAGATGCTTGAAGATAATTGTCGTTCTTGGCAAACCAAAACAAAGGAAGATTTTTTTTTCGATCCTCTTCAAGGGTCCCGAGGTTATTCTCCCAATTAATAGGATGACTGACGAGCGCACACGTTGAGATTTTTAACATTGAAAATCTAGATGGACCCATAGCAACAGGGAAAAGAAGACTTAACCCAAGACAGGGAATTTAAAGGGGACATTATGAACACCACAGATCACCATGGATTAATCCAAGGCTTCTATAACAGGAGCCAAACCTCAGGCATTTTGCCACTTAACAAAGACTTATCAACCGAGGAGAAGGACTCGTCGGCAGGGTGCTACGAGCAGCTGCTGATTTCCACAGAGGTTTTTCTCACCCTGGGCATCATCAGCCTGCTGGAGAACATCCTGGTTGTTGCCGCTATCGTCAAAAACAAGAACCTTCACTCACCCATGTACTTTTTCATCTGTAGTCTAGCTGTAGCCGACATGCTTGTCAGTGTCTCCAACGCCTCAGAGACTATCGTCATAGCGCTCATCAATGGAGGCAACCTGACCATCCCCGTCACGTTGATCAAAAGCATGGACAATGTGTTTGACTCCATGATCTGTAGCTCTCTGTTAGCGTCCATCTGCAGCCTTCTGGCCATCGCCATTGATCGCTACATCACCATCTTCTACGCGCTGCGATACCACAACATTGTCACCCTGCGACGAGCAATTTTGGTCATCAGCAGCATCTGGACGTGCTGCATTGTGTCGGGCATCCTATTCATCATCTACTCAGAGAGCACCACTGTGCTCGTCTGCCTCATCACCATGTTCTTCACCATGCTGGTGCTCATGGCTTCGCTGTACGTCCACATGTTCCTGCTGGCCCGTCTGCACATGAAGCGCATCGCCGCGCTGCCGGGCAACGCGCCCATCCATCAGCGAGCCAACATGAAGGGCGCCATCACCCTCACCATCCTCCTCGGGGTGTTCGTGGTGTGCTGGGCGCCCTTTTTCCTCCACCTCATTCTCATGATCACCTGCCCTAGGAACCCCTACTGCACCTGTTTCATGTCCCACTTCAACATGTATCTCATCCTTATCATGTGCAACTCTGTCATTGACCCCATCATCTACGCCTTCCGCAGCCAAGAAATGAGAAAAACCTTCAAAGAGATTTTCTGCTGCTCGCACGCTCTCCTGTGCATGTGAGCTGCCTGATAAGTGTGAGCAGAGCTTTGACTCTGATAGCTGAAATCAGCAATTTAAATGAAACTTGGCCGACAAGGACTTTGAGACCTGTGAGCCGTAATCACTGTGGACTCATCGCTGTGGCTCTGTTGTGCCCAGTGTTCTTGCAGTCGGCTGTTAATGATTGACCAGTAGGGCGCTCGCCTTTAGTTATGTGAGTCAGATTGCTGAAGAGGTAGGTTTACAGACACCTTGTAAAATAGAGTACAGCTCTGTATATGTAGATATCTTTTCTCTTTCTCACTCTAAACTATTGCCTGTCACACTTGTCTCGCTGTTTACTGTCAAAGAAAATAATATGTTTATCTTAAAGATCGTTGTGTATCTACATGGATTATGTCACATAAATGTCACAGCTGTTGCAACAGCAGCTTGTCCTTTGGAAATCTAGCGAAGAGATTAACACACAGTAGTATTCGACAGACTACCTCTATGTTTGAGAGTGCACTCCACCTCATAACAGGATAGGACAGAGATCACTGTGCACACCGCAAGCAAAGATAGAAATACATGTGTACCCCTGTCATGTACTGTTTTGCATTGCAGTGAATGTAAATATCTGTACATATGTTATTTCTTCATTACGCCTCACTGATTTGAGATGAAGGCAGTGTATCCTGCTCAACAAAAGTGGAATGTTTACCTTTTTTTCAAATGTGACATTTTTGTAAGTTAGAGGTTAAACTATTAGAAAGCACAGGGGAACACACATAAACTGAAAATGACTACTTTGTGGAAATGAGGTGTTACCAGTGATTTTCCAAGCTGCTCTTAACGGATAAGTAACACTGAGATCAAATTAGATGCTTCTAGAAATCACAAAACAAGAGCACAAAGGAAACGTAGCACATCGCCAGTCTTTGCTGATCTGCTGTTTCCCGTGTCTAACCCACTCAGCGTAGTAACCACAGGCTATTGACTGGGATCTAAAATGCAGTGGGTTGTAAAATCACTCACTGGGTTAGATGTTTACAGCAATGAGGGTAATACTTACATTCCCCTTAGTACGAATGGTATGGAAAATAGAGCTTACCTTAGAGCTTAACTTTAAAATAGAAAAAGCTGGAAAATGCCAGTGTATTTCTCAGGCACAAAAGATGATGTAGATGTAGTTTAGTTTATCTGCATCCATAGACGAATGGGAACAACAATTCAAGGTGACCAGGAACCTTCCCGCCAGCGTGTCGTCCCCAGTTTTTGGCACTTTACACCCTTACCTGATCAGAGACGCTGTTTTTGTTGACCTTCACCACTGAATTCCCCTTTGAAGCAGGGCAGCAGAAAAGATTTTATTTCCTTCCAGGGATGAAGAGAAAGTCACTTTAATGTTTGCAAATCTTGAGTTTTGTCTGAGCAAATAGCCAAAACAGACCAGAGGCCTGTTCTACAAAGCAAGATCAACATGGCCTGGATTTATTCCCGTTTCTGTTACGTAACAATTGCGATCCCGCATAAACTGCGTACCGACGGTGTTGAACATCCAATTCAATAAAGCCAGGGTTTCCAAATCCAGTGACGTTATCACATAAAAGAGGTGGTGTTTGCTCCATATGAGCAATCGCAATCATGGACGAGTCCACCAAAACCGCATATTTTAAACAAGAAGATAATCCTACAGTAATATGAAGAACACAGGCAAAAAGCAAGACGCTGACGCTGTAAATGCATAAAGTACAAGACTTATATCACTGCCCAATGAGTCAGGCACGACAAGATCTGACCAGAATTACATTTCGTGCATTCCATAAACTTTGGTCACTGTAGCCTATGTTCTTTCAGTTGCATCCTTTGTAGTAGTAAGCGATTGTGAGAGCACATGAGCAATAAAAAATAAACATAATTCAAACCGATGGGCGCATTGGCAATATACGGCTCAAGAAGCTGACAAAGATATTTAACTCCCTCCGCTGAAAATCTATATCTTTCATGAAAATACTACAAGTTGTCAGTCTCCAAATGTTTGAATTTTTATGAGTGCACCTCTCTCTCTCTCTCTCTCTCTCTCTCTCTCTCTCTCTCTCTCCCGCACCAAGCTCCACCGGATCTTCTAATAACGGTGACGCCGTTATCAACCGAGTATTGCCAGTATTGATTGGTCAGTAGGCGGTGCTTTTACCCCGATTGATCTCTAATCTCCAACATAGCCTGAGGTCAGGTGTTCAGCATGAGTTACCACGGCGATTTAACTCCGTAACAAGTGACCCACCGCCGTGATGCACTAAACCCTGGGTTGAGTTCGATGACACTACCGTCAGTACACCTTTGACTCATGCCATCTGTTGCTTTCCAATCAAGGCTCTTGTGTATTTCTGGTTGGTGTAGATGTTGGTGTAAATGTGCACACGTGGGTTGTTCTAAATCTCAGCATGCACACGTGACCCTACAGAGATCTGTTTCATCATGTTTACAGTATGTAAAAGCCAGATTTTGGTGAATGTATTTTTGTGTTTGTGTCGTGTAACTGGTTGCATTTCTCCTTGCCTTAAATATGTTGCACTGTGGTGTAAAGAGCAACCTTATCCGCTGTGGCAGTATTTTATAAACTGATGTAGTCAGTATTTACATGTTGGCAAGTGCTATTTTTAATAATGCCTCCTTTTTTATTTATTAATGCCTTTTTTTTAATGCAAAGTGCATTTTGAAGCTCATCAAAAAACACAAGGAAAGTGATGTAAATGGGTTTCTGTCAAAGCTTTGCCTGGATTTCGATTCATGTGTGCCGATATGAAGCTGTTTGCTTGACCAATGCATCCTATGTGAATTACTGCTGCAAAGTAACTTTAATAAATCACACTGTCACCTTAGCAACAGCTCTATTTGTCAGCCTGCATCTGGAGACCAGACTTTTACCTTTACTGTGAAAACCACCTCACACACACAAAAAAACAACAACTTTGACTTTTATCAAATGGTAAGACACAAAGGATTTTTTTTTCTAATAATCAGTGAAGAAAATGCATGCATACAAGCACATCTGCAGCAATAGTTTTTCACATGAAGTTTTATATAAACAAGTGTAAGTGTAGCTCGGGTTCTTCCCTGAGGGGAGAACCTAGAAGTGTATGTGCTAGAAACACACCTACAGGGGTTTGGATTGTGGTGAATAATTTAAATTGAAGTAAACAAAACATTGACAACACTGGAAAATAACTTTTGTCAACATTTGGGCGTGCATCTAATGTTAGTTCAGTGAGAGACATTCCGAATTTAATTGAATCTTTATAGACTTTTAGATTGTAGAGTATTATTATTGAATTATTTGTGTTAGTTTCTTCGGAACAAACGAGAAACACATAAACAGTCATCCCCACAACATCCCTCCCTCTCTCCCCTGAGACTGGCGAACACAGACAGACAAAAGTGTTGAAATATGTTGAAAGGTAGCAGTACATCCATTATTTGTACTCCATATTAGAAAAGGCACAGATGGACATCAAGTCTATCTGTGCGGGGGGGGCAGACATTTATCAGAATACAGCATAGAAAATCTGCTGAGAAATATTGGATAGTGCAAAACAACATAATGTAATTCATTCATTTTATGCATTCAGGGAAATGCTTGTAAAAGGTGGATGGTGAACAACGCATTAAGCAAAATGAAATGTGAAATCTTTTCTCAATATGAAGAAGCAGTAATCAGCATTTGCTACTGTTTCACAAAAGATTGACAGCCTCCATTATAGGTCACAGATGCATAATATCATCTACTTTCTTTTCCTTCCTTTGTATTTATTTTCAAATTTATTTTGACTTGAGCACAATGGAACTAAATCTCGCCAGCACAGCAGATGTGCTTAATGCTGCCCCGGTCGCATGCTGCACAAATTCTGATGCTCGCGCTTCACATTGAAGTGTTTTTCTTTCTCCTTGATTGCCAGACAATACCATGCCAGTCTAAATGCTGAGTTTCTGACCAGCTTGTAGGGCAGCACTTCTGAAAGGCAAGGCAGTTTCATTTATATAGCACAATGGGCAATTCATAAAATATGGGAATACAATTCACAGTGCAGTATAAATGATTAGAAAAAGTCAACATAAAAACACAGGTCTTCAGCCTTGGTTGACAAGAACTGAAAGTTGCGGTGGACCTGCAGTTTTCTGGGAGTTTGTTCGAGATATGAGGAGCACAAAAACTGTTTATCACTCTGGGGACAGAAAGCAGACGTGTCCTAGACCACAGTTTTCATAGTTTATTTGCAGATCAGAAATATCTTTTGGCCCTAAACCATTTGGGGATTTATAAACCACTAGAAGTATTGTGAAATCAAGTCTTTGAGGCACAGGAAGCCAATGTGAAGACTTCAGAACTGGAGTGATGTGATCCACTGTCTTGGTGTTAGTGAGGACTGGAGCAGCAGCGTTCTGAATCAGCAGCAGCTGTCTGAGTGATTTTTTTAGGAAGTCCTGTAAGGACACCGTTACATTAGTCAAGTCTACTGTGGTGGTGTGCGTGTGGTGTGTGTGTGTCTCACACACCACTTGCGTCCAAACCTCAACCAGGTGGTCTCTGAATAAAACTCCCACAGAACAACGTTGGCATTGACCAGTGTTCGTAACAGCCACCGAATGCATACAGATAGCTATTTGCAGCTCCCTAAATACAATGGCAAGCAGTTTTATAGAGGAGGCATTCACATTTTCCATTTGGACCCACAAACTTGCTCAGCTATGGTTGCAAGCACATATAGAGCAACGTGTTTCCATTTCCAGTGTATGGCAATATTTCAGCTAAGTTAAACAGTTAAAAGATTCTTTGAAAGTTCAAAAATTACAGTTGTCTTAAAGAGCAGGCCTCCAACACTCTGCTAGTGAGGGAGGGGCAGTTCATGGTCTGCACGTAAATGCAGCGTCTCTGGCAACACAGAGCTGCCTGTGTGGACGCGTGTTTGTAAATAATGGCAGGAAACTCGGCGAACGCAGCAACCGCGCATACGTGTAAAAACGTCCAAATGTCGGCCTGACGATAAATCGGTCGATCACTAGTTCAGGCCTTTGGAGACAATAAAGTCCAGAGTATGGCCCTTGTTGTGCGTGGGCTCTGTCTGTGTTGAGAATGTGTCTCTGTCCCCAGCACATTTCAAACCAAACTGACGCCCATGTGAAGGGTCCAGGTTTGCTTCGTTAAATGAGAGCCCAGACAATTTGTTCTTTTATTTTTTAGAAATACTGACAAGAAATGCTGTTCGAGACCATTGTGTCGTGATGCACCAATATTACATTAGTGTCAATTCATTTTACCTTTATCTATAAAATGAGTGAAAATACAAGATCATTTTAGCTTACACTGTTCTTGTCAATTCATCCATAAAGTCTTTGTCTACTTATCCATTGAGTAATATCTAAAACTAAATTCCACCCTTTTATTTGGGCTTCCAAAATTCAGCGACATCCTCTTTTCTGCAATGGGAAACGGATGTAATGCTTGGGCTCTCTGCTCTTTAGACTGGAGTGGATCCTCTTTAAGCCAGACTGAGTTTCAGCTGAATTTTAATAAGCTTGAGGTAAGCTGAGGCATCACCAACTCCAGTAGAGCCTCGCCTGAATGCCCATGCATCACCCACATAGCCAAGGAATCAGCATATACTCACTGAAAAGATCAATGCAATAGATTTTTTTTTTTTTAGTAGAGAATCATTCTGTAGACTTAATTTAAAAGTGGAAAGGGCGCTGCATTTTGGTTTCTCCGTTGCGTGTGGCCTTTACCGTTGCTTTACCAGTGGTTCTCATTGGCTGTATCTGTCCTTATCACGCTGTCCTTCTGGGGATTTGTGCCCAGTCGCTTGCATCAAATTAGACCATGTTGACTCTGCTCTTGCTGTCCCCAGCAACGGCAAATAATGCTGGAATTTTCTTCCAAGTCAGGTCTTTTGTATTTAGTTCAATTAATGTGAAATATGCATGTGTAGTAGCTCTTTAATTTTCTGACAGAAATTTGCCACATTGTGAGTAGAAACTATTTACCCTTAATTCTGAATCCTATGAGGGAGGGTTAGTGGAATTAATATTTTTCTATTTATTACAATCAGGCATTCAATCTGAGCTTTTTGAAGAGAGTACAAGGCACTGGATTAGCTCAGAAAAGATTTTAACTTACTGTGTAATTGAAAAACATCTTCATGCCAAGATTTAATACATAGTATATTATATGTTTATGAATAATGTTAATTTACTAATCTTCTAATGGCATTAGTTTATCCCCGCTGTGCTGCTTATGTTTGTCAGAGAGAGAGAGAGAGAGA
>NC_045754.1:4851629-4852266 GCF_008692095.1 Etheostoma spectabile
GAGAGAGAGAGAGAGAGAAAAACTCATTGTAAAATAACTCCATTTTAAATTCTAGACAACATCCCAAAGTGTTGGTGTAGGCTGATGTTTGGGGAAAGACGTGTGTGAAATGAGGCACATGACACATGAGAGTAGCATTTTGAATATACACAGAGCATGTGATACTGTCAGTCTCACAGCGTGGAATAAGAAAATGCTTGTGTGATGAGAATTTGAAAGCTACTTAAGGGGCTACAAAAGGGAGGAAATTAATTTCACCGGGTTCTGCAGAAAGCATGTCAGTAGGAAAGAATACAGAAATGCAGGTGATAAATGTGGTCCGTGTGAAAATCTTGTCACACAAATGTTGTTGTGACTTACGAATGAAAGACATGAGGGATGGTAACCGGTTTCAATGTGGTTTAAAAAAGTACACAAAAACAACTATTTTTCAGAGGATATGACAACCCAGTGCATTAACTACATTGGTTGCATAACAATATCTACTTCACTTCTGTGTTGGCTCTCTAAAAGCTAGCTCTCTAATACCTCGCGTACTTGTCAAAGAAGTGTGAACAAGGTGTCATACATTACTGACACTATTTCCATTTTCCCAGAAGGTTTGGCAACCGGAGGGTCGCTGGTTCAAGTCCCCATA
>NC_045754.1:4852276-4852661 GCF_008692095.1 Etheostoma spectabile
GTATGGTGGTGGACTGGTAGCTGGAGAGGTGCTTGTTCACCTCCTGGGCACTGCCAATGTGCTCTTGAGCAAGGCACCGAACCCCCAACTGCTCGGGGTGCCTTTCCATGGGCAGCCCCCCCACTCTGACATCTCTCCATTTAGTGCATGTACAGGCACTGAGCATGTGTGTGTAATTCAGGCCTGTGTGTAATGTGTGTAACAACAGAGTGAAAACATTGTAATTTCCCCTTGCGGGATTATTAAAGTTTACATTGTTATAATTATAAATAATGTAAATGGACTTTATTTATTTAGCACTTTTCTAGTCTTAACAACTTTTACATAATACAGGAACCAATCACCATTCACACACTGGGGCCGAGGCTGCCGTACAAGGTGCCAC
>NC_045754.1:4852671-4853535 GCF_008692095.1 Etheostoma spectabile
CAGATAAACACTCACACACATTCACACTCCGATGCACAGCATTGGGGGCAACTCAGGGTTCAGTGTCTTGCCAAACGACACTTCGACGTGGGACTAGGGTTTTAACTTCCAACCTTCCAATTGGCAGGCAACCGCTCTACCACTGAGCCACAGCTGCCCAAATAAGGTAATGTGTATTATGTAAAGGATATATAACTGACAGCAACCCATTGATAATTAGGTAAAAGTTATTTGTGTTTCAGAGACTGTAAGTAATCTCTGCGCTCCATAGTAGAAGACATACAGTAAAGACAGGGAGACGATTATTGGGCAGCAGAATGAGACTGATTGTTCTGGACATCTCTCAGTGAGAAATACTTGTCTGACAATGTGAACATGAAACAGGATGTTATTCAAAAAGCTGCACAGACTCTGCCACACTGACAAGAGATAAATGGAGATTAACAACGGTGCATGTTGCACATGAATGCAGATCAATGACTGAATTCACGATTGGCTCATTTGTATTACTTTGTAGCACAGACGCCGCAACCGTCTTCAACACTTGTCAAGTATTTATCAGGCAGTTTAAAGAGTCTGTCCTAGTCTATTCAAGGAACGTATCATGAGATTTGTGTCCATGAGCTGCCAACCAAGCTGCAAATGCTTGTTAAGGTTAATAGGCTGCTGCCTGAGGGTGCATTCAGACTTTAGTATCTGTCAGGGACCTAGAGAGAAAGGCACAACAAAGGTCAATTCAGTTCAATTTTATTTAAGTAGCGCCAAATCACAACAACAGTTATCTCACAGCACTTTTCATAAAAGAGAAGGTCTAGATCATACTCTGTACTGTTATTTACAGAAACCCAACAATTCCCACCAAGA
>NC_045754.1:4853545-4853625 GCF_008692095.1 Etheostoma spectabile
TAGGCGACAGAGGCAAGGAAAAACTTCCTTTTAAGAAGCAGAAACCTCAAACAGAACCATGGCTCAGGGTGGGGGGTCAT
>NC_045754.1:4853635-4854121 GCF_008692095.1 Etheostoma spectabile
GACCGGTTGGGGGTGAGAGAAAGAGACAGACAGGGGGCCCCTGCAGCACATTCAGAACGCAGCAGCTTGACTTGTCTTCAACCTCCCCAAGATCTCTCTCACTACACCGCTCCTCCGCTCTCGTCACTGGTAACCAGGTGCTGCCCGCTTCAAGACACTAGTACTTGCAGAGAGGGCCCTGAACGCATCAGCCCCAGCTTCCATCCAGCAGTGGTTAAATCCTGCTATACCCCAACCTGCCTACTCACAGCGAGGGATAACTAATCACGTAACAAAATCCTGAGCTGGAATGAGCTCCTTGTTGACACCAGGACGGCTGAAAGTCAACGCACCTTCCGCCGAAGGCTAAAAACACGTCTCTTCTGACTGCATCTAGGATAAAAAAAATACATACTGTATATATTTCTTGAAGCTGCACTTTCATATGGCTCTTTGTCATTTCGCTTATTTAAAGATAATGCACTTGCACTTACTACTTGTTGTCTG
>NC_045754.1:4854131-4861079 GCF_008692095.1 Etheostoma spectabile
CTTCAAGGTTGAAAGCACTTAATTAGAAGTCACTTTGGATAAAAGCGTCAGCTAAATGACATGTAACGTTGTGTAACGACCTTTCATCTGACGCCTCACATCGGTGTCACTAAAGTAGATTAAAAGTGTAGCAACTAATACGTGATTAGGGTTTGATGTTAACCTTTGAAATGAAATCAGGTCCGAAGGGAGTCTGTACACAGAGAACAGAACACCAAAAGGATCATGACTAAGTAAATAATTCCTTGTAAAAGAGGGTGGAAATCCTTTCAACCTCACACTGCACACTTTCACATGGAATAACTAACCAAAAGGCCCCTTTTTCAACAGTTGTTTTAACTGACTGTCAACACTCGGAAGTTTGACTTTTTGCACCATTACAATACTTAAAGGCAACTAGTCATCATATCTTCTGCTCCATAAACACATGTTCTGCTCAGTAGTACACACATATGGCATGGTTCTTTAATGTATTTGCATTGTCCTAAAATGCATTGTGTATAAATGCATTGGGCATTAATGCGTCTGAAACTAAAAATTCAACACTGACATTTTAATATAACATTATGGCCTTTAGAAAACTGTTTATTTGGGTAGGTGGGTAGTGCACTATAGGCCCCTGTGGTGTGGTCTAAGCTTTTGTTCCTAACGGCATTTTTTATACATAAATACTTTACTTTTATACTCTAATTAGTTTTGAAACCACTATTTTTACCCTTTTACTTGAGTAAAAAGCTTGAGTTCATACTTCTACCTGAGTACTGAATGTGAATACTTTTGCCACCTCTGCTGTTTTTCATACAGATTCCTCACGCGGTTTAAATTATTCGTTGGACATTTTGGAAAAATATGCTTATTTGCGTTTGCCCACAGAGTTAGGTGAGAAGACCGGTTCCACTCTCATGTCTGCATATTAAATATGAGCCTCCAGCTAACAGGAGATCAGCCTATTTTAGGAAAAAGACTGGAAGCGAACCAGTCTGTGAGGAAGTCACTGAAATCAGTTTGTGTATTGAACACAAACATAAATGTGTTGAAAATGCAGATTAAACAAATGAGGCATGGCACAATGATTAGTGAGCTTTGGACGCTATCTGTTCCGTCCTGCTCACAGGCGAGTTTTCTAACTAATCATCACCTCGAGAAAGCATAACACGTACTTTCCCAAAAATGACTAATTCTCCCGGTTAAATGCAAAATAGCTTTCTGGAGTTGTTTCATTAGTGGGGTTGGGAGATAAAACTATGCCATATTTCACCATAATAAAGAATTCAACAGTTTGTTTAGCAGATAGTGTTTAACATTGTGTGTCTTCATTAATCATCACACCACCCTCTAAGATGTGACTCGTGATCCCCAGTGCCGTACCCCAGGTAGAGCTACCTCAGGCCGACAACTTCAGATTTAAAGTAAACTGTGTTGAGTCATTGTCTCTTGATTAGAACCCTAAAAATGACAGTTTCCATGACAACTGGCAATGTCAATGACAGAGGCAAACAGCAGTTCAATGAAGAACTAATCAACCAAGCTCAGGGACAACATCACTTTGTCTTTTCAGCCACATAGTGTACTATGTACTATATTGGGACTTTTACTTTTTTGTTTTTATGTTTTCGACATACTGTACTGTCTTTTTTCGACATACTACATATGAACTATGACTTTTTTCAACATGCTAAACTATCACTTTTTGACGTTTTTTCAATACTATAATATAACTTTTTTTTACACACGTGCTATACTGTGATGTTTTTGACATATCATATACAGTATACTATGACTTTTGTCGACACACTAATCAATTTTTTTTTTCAACACTTTTTTTGGCATACTATACTATGATTTTTTTGACATACTATGTTTTGACTTTTTTTGGGGCTTTTTTCAACATACTATATGTTTTTTTTTAGGGAATCCCAAACCTGTGATGGTGAGCTGTAATGACTTAAGAAAGTAAACAAACTTTTTAATGGTGTTGAACAGAAATGCATTAACATCAAACTCAAAGCGTCATTAGTCGACAGCAGAGCTTTAATGAGAATACAAAGTTGTCAGTGCTGTAAATCAGCAGCCCGGGTACCAGAGGCCTGTACCATGAAGCAAGATCAACACACACTGGATTTATTTCCGTTCCCCGGCTTCCCCAACCCTAACAACCGCTGTCCCGCATGAGCTGTGTCACGACGGTGGGGAACGTCTAGCTCAATCAACCCAGGGTTTCCAAATCCAACGATGCACACGTTCACATACAAGAGGTAATGTTTGCTCCATACGACCAATTGCAATCATGGACAAGTCTACCAAAGATGCCTATTTTACAGAAGAACAAACGATAATCCTACAGAAATATGAAGAACACAGACACGTGATCTTCCTAACCCAGGAAGGAAAGCTGGCGAGAAATTGCAGACGCTGTAAATGTGTAAAATACAAGACTCATATCACTGCCCCATGAGTCAGGCACGACAAGATCTGACCAGAATTACACTTGTGTATTCCATAATCTTTGGTCACTGTAGCCTAAATTTTTTTTCAGTTACAACCCTGGCAGTGGTAAGCAACTGTGGCAGCAAAATATATATATAAATGATAAACGTATATACAGTATATATAACCCTAAAATCCTTGAGGGAGGGTAGAGGTCTTTATTTCCATGTGTATGGCAAGAGAAAACACTTCACAGGACCAGAGGATAATCAAATAAAGATGGAAATCTAGATGCTAGATTTACTCTCTGTTCTGCAGATAGACTCTCCTTTCTTTTAAAGATATTTGGACTTATTTTTTGTTTAACAAAGAATCGTAATTCCCTCCGCTTAAAATCTATATGTTTCATAAAGACACCAATCAGGGAATGACAGTGGGGTTGTCGCTCTCTAAATGTTTTAACTTCGAACGACGGCGCCATTATCCACCGCGTATTGGTCAGTATAGGCGGTGCTTTCATTCCGGTCGATCTCTAATCTCGAACAAGGTTCAGCATAAGCTACCACAGCGATTTAACCCAGTGACAAGTGACTGACCGTTGTGATACACAAAACCCTAGGTTGAACCTGAAGTTACCTCGGTGACCCCAAATCTTGCTTTGTTGTAAAAAATGAATCACTTTTAGTGGACAAAAAAGCGAGGCTGCACAATCGCCCCATCACTGCGATCTCGCACAGTACTGTTTTACTTGGAAAAACCGGAAGGGAATAAATGTCTGATTTTAGCCCAAATCACTATTTTTTTTCTGAACTGAACTAAATCCCTATGCACAATATTACTTTACTTTTTTGCTTTTTACTGCCAATGACCTTCCCCAAACCCAACTTTGATGTAGACAAAAACAGCATGCTCTCATTACCTCCATTTCACCTCTGCTATGTGATTAATCTAATGGGACAAGTGTATTTTTGGATCACATTAAAAGCTTGAACAGCTCCGACATCCTTTTAGATTAATTTATTTCTTTGCTTGGTTTTGATGCCGAATGCATCCTCCTGTGTCATTTCACAAAAAGCTCTCCGCACATCCTGACCTGCAAAAAAGGACTTTTCTTAATGGCAACTCTCACTGGCATCTACTTCAGAAGTGAGAGGAGCTGATACTCCCCTCGACTAAACCCGTTGCCCATGCCAACGGATGCTGTAAGAAAGAGACAAGATTTGAGTGCACTATTTTCTTCTCATGATATCAAGAGTTTCATTCTTTGACATCAAACAAGCATCCTAAAGGTTATCTGGGAAAATAGCCTACAATTGTGTGTGATATTGAAGTTTGAGTCCTTTACCAAAGTACGGAATTATACAATTTGCTGTTCATATGTTTCTTTCCCTCAGCTTTTTTCCAGTGAGAACAATGCCTGACAGGCTCTACTTCAATTGCATATCCACAATTTACACTGCAATGAATTATTACAGTCCCTCATTTCTTTACATAAATATAGGTCTTTATTCCTCCACCCTGGGATATCGCAGACGTCTTCACCATTATTGTTTGTCATATCAGAGGAGTCACTGACATTACCGAGCTTACCAGCCTCATCGCTCCTTCTCCCCATCCTCCCATCCAACAGGAGTCTGTGCTCCTTCTGACAATCGCCATCGTCTCCATTAACACCAACAGCACCAACAGCACCAACAGCAGCAGCAGCAGCAGCAGCAGCAGCAGCAGCGATTCAACAATCACCGCTAACTCCTCCAGACAGGGATCATTCAACTGGAAAAAATTTCTGTAAAAATGGAATCATGATTGTACAGCGGGATGGCTACTTCTCAGAAACACTTTCCTTTTCTGGGTGCAGACTACTGGAAACCATTAACTGCGTGGACTACAGCTCAGACATGCACAGCTCTTTGAAGATGTTAAAAACAAACTTGGGTAAATAGGATATGTATAATGCAAAACTTAAAGAAAGTAAGATTAGTAATTCATAATAATAATACATTTTATTTAACAAGCACTCAAGGTCGCTTTACAGACAGTAAAAGACAGATACAAGGAACACAAAAGTATAAACAGTTATGAAAAAATGACAGGGAACAGTGTATTTACAAATAAGCGAGCTGGAACAGGTGGGTTTTGAGTCTGGATTTGAACAGGGGGAGAGAGCCGATACGGCGGAGGTCAGGTGGACGTGAGTTCCAGAGCTGAAGGCTCTGTTCCCCATGGTGACAAGTCGAGCTGGGGGTGCAGTGAGGTGGAGGGAGGAGGAGGATCTGAGGGAGCGGGAGGGGGGGCGATGTGAAGGAGTTCAGATAGATATGGAGGAGCAAGGGAATGGATGGCTTTGAAAGTATGCAGAAGGATTTTAAATTGTATTCTGAATTGAACTGGAAGCCAATGGAGCTGCTGAAGGACAGGGGTTATATAACATTGTTATGATAATTGTTATTTAATATGATATTAAAGCTATAGTGTGTCGTTTCTGCCGCCCTCATAAGAAATTCTCAGTAGACGCGTCCACACCGTCTGTGTTAGGCAGGAAACGTAAAACATAACTTTAGTTCTGTTCCTTCTTATTGTCTGAATTGTTTTACTTATTTTCATTGTATTTAATGGAATTTTGTTTATCTTCGTTAGCCACGGTAGTGGTAGCAACGTCCGGATAGAAATATCTCACCAACAATTGCATGGAATTCCACAACATTTGGTACAGTCCTTCATATTCCCCATGAAGTGCAAAACATTTTGGTAATCCTCAAACATTTCATCTCGCGCCATCATGAAGTCGAAAGTACAATTTGTCCGATATTTATTACCAGAAGCAAAACTAACGACATTCCCATCAGGCTCAGCTGCACTTCTTTACTGCTAATTAGCAATTGTTAGTATGCTAAAATTAAGGTGGTAACCATGGACCAAAATTTCTGCTAAACACCAGCATTTTAGTATTGTCAACGTTAGCTTGTAGCTCAATGCACCTCTGGGCCTATAAACATTCCTAATTAGCCGTTAGCGTGCACTGTTTGGCGACCAGAGATGGCTTTTCTTTCAGGTATGCATCTCTACCGCAGCACAACAACCATAGCAATGCAGAGCTGACCGTGAGCCGTACACTGTTCCAAACGGGGCCAAAACCCAGATTGAGACTCATATTCCATATGTGTTGTGAAAAGGTCCAAAGAATGCTTCTAAAAATCAGGATAATACCAGCATATCCCACATGTCTGAATTGATAAAATGCCTCCTTCGCAAAAGCGAAGCCAAATCGGAACATTCTTCTGGATTATCGTTGTATTTTCTTCTGCTTTATGAAGATGTTGCAGTTTGTGGACCATGTAGATTTTGACCCTTAAAGTTAAATTCAGAATATTGTCATATTCGTAAAAATAGTGGAATATTAGTGTGCAAGTTAACTGCTCAATGTTAACGTGTCAAAGAGTAAATTAAAAGGTGCCTACTTCTGATCTCTTTCTACAACACTTTGTGTTGCATGGAATTGTACAAAAACACTCAACACAAAAGATCATTAATTATTAGATGGATTTTGCCAGATGTGTACTTTGCTTATTCATTAAAAGCCCGGTTGAACTCCATATTTTACAGTCCAGTCGCAGAGAACAAACCACACTTCACAGCCTATCAACAACCAATGCCACTCCGGCTATTAAAAGCTGATTTATCCCATCTCGCTGTGATTGATCAAGGCACTTCTAATCGATTATTTGGACATTTTGAATGATAGGAAAGACACACAAGAGGGATGGATCTGTCTCTGCCTGCCAGGAAGGCACCTGCTGGAACTGCCTGCATTAGCAGTGTATGAACGCAGCTCTCTGCATCTACAGCTCTCAGGAGGTTATGCAATATAGATGAACGGTGACTTTCTGACATGTCCTCCTGCAGAAGCGTGGATGCACAAGGCGGCATGAAAACCTGCTGTTTCTTTGATGGTGCAACTCCTGCTGCTCATCAATGGTAAAGGTCGATTTGTTTGTTTCTCAGGACAACGCAGCAGGAGAACACTGACTTCTGTGGAGTTTTCTCCGGTGTCGATGTTGAAAACTGAGCACTGAACCATCTTTATTTGGTGCCATGTCATTTCTCCGACGCTCCATTGTTCCACACTCTCAATAACCCCAAAAAAAGTTCTTTTGGTCCTCCAGACCAGTGGTTCCCAAACTTTTTCAGCTCAAGACCCAAAAGAGAAATTTGGTGTCTCCACGGGACCCAAATTTACAAAAATACACCATGAATCATTGTAACATCTACATTTTTAAACTGTGGACAAAAGACAAAACAAACCATGAATTTAAATGGATATGAAGTATATTTATTCCATTATAAAAGTAAACAAAAAGAGAAAAGGTCTCTATTCTCCTTTCTGTGTCTCACCCCTTTCTCAACTCATGTTCTCATCCCCTCCTAGGATAAGAGAAGAGAGAGAGAAAGAACCCCCCAAAATTATCTGAGCTGAACAGACCAGTGTAGCAAAAAAGAACGCTCATTCACATAAGATTGATA
>NC_045754.1:4861102-4861197 GCF_008692095.1 Etheostoma spectabile
GACCCAATAAAACGGGTCCGCGACCCATTTTGGGTCCCGACCCTAAGTTTGGGAAACAATGCTCCAGACCACTAGTCCGACGTCCCTTTATTTTG
>NC_045754.1:4861207-4865579 GCF_008692095.1 Etheostoma spectabile
CTCTCTGCTCCGACATCCCGTTGTTTCCGACCGTGTAGCTGGGGTTATGTGGATCACCTCCCATGATCTAAAATCTGAATCAGCAATAACAAGCAAAGTTACTTTTCTCTATCTCATTAACACATTGAAATATTTATCTTGTTATGATTATGTATGTTCTGTTTCCTGTTTTATTTTGATAGTCTTGTTTTACTTTTCCCGCCCTTGTGATTCACCTGTTCCCATCCCTTGTGTCTCTTGTATTTAATGTCTGTGGTCAGATCCTTGTATCATGATGTGTGTCGTCTACCCTGTTGGTCTCGGTGTTCCTGATGTTTTGCCTGTTCCTGTTTTGGATTCTTTCTGTTCCTTTATTTTTGTTTTTTGCCTGCTGTTCCAGGACCTTTTGTTAGTCTGATTTATACATATTATAATAAATCCCTGAGCTTACTCGTGTGTCTTGCCCTTGGGTCCTACGTTCCCTGAAGCTCCAGGACATACAGTATCTAGCCTAATTCACACAGTCTCTGCACCGGTTTGCATGCGGTTTAGTGTCCCAAATTTCCCCGTGATGTAACCCTATTTGTACAGGTCCTATCCCCCCTAACCAATCGGCTATCCTAACCTATATAAACAGCCCACATGGTCAGAACAATGGGATGTCAGAGCAGAGAGTTTATTTTTTTGAAACCAAGGGACGTTGGACTCATGGGCTGCACGATCAAAGGGAATTCTTTGAGTTATTGAGAGGTCAGAACACTGGAGCGTCTGAGAAATGGGCGGTCCCCCTTTGTTTGGGGGCTCACTGACCATCAGAAGTGACTTGACTTTAATATAATTAATCAACTGTAAAAAAAAATGTAATAAAAGAAGGGTTGTTGAGGTTGTTTTTCCCTTTTTTTTGAGTTGAGAAAATATTTGCATGATTTCTTTCAATGTATTAGTGAATGCTCACAGGGCTGTTTTATTTTTATAACTACAGATTGGACTATTATACCCACAGCTATAAAAAGAAGATTCATTGATTTATGAAACCAGCAACTATAAATAAATAACGTAGCAAATCCATGGCAACAAAGTACATTTAAAAAAAGTGACATTGTACTTGTTGTGGGTTGGGGTTTTTGTTTGGGGGTTATTTTCCCGTTTGGCCTTCCCTGTGTTTTCTTCCCGGTTTTCTCCCTAGTCTGGTGTCATAGATTCTGTCTTGTGTTTCCCTGTGTGTGTTTGTTATGCTTCTGCTTTATTTTGGTAGTCAGCTTCCTGTCTTGTCTTGTCTTATTTAGTCTAGCTTTACTTTGTTTGTCTGATTGTCCTGCCCCGCCCCAATGTGATCCACCTGACGTCTCACCTGTTCCCCATTACCTCGTTACCTCTTGTATTTAACCCCAGTGTTTCCTTTGTCTCTTGTTGGATCATTCTGGTTGTTCCCCTGTCTTTACGTCACCTCGTTGCAGTGTTCCTGATTTCGTTCCTGTTCCCTACTCCTGGTTATGGTTTGTTTTTGTATCTTTTTGGGTATTTTCCTTTTCCTCCTTGGATTTTGGATGTTCGTTCCATCGAGGCTTACGTTGTGTTTTGGACAATAAAGACTATTTGTGTTCCTACTCCTGCCTGCCTCCTCCTCACTGCATTTGGGTCCGATCCTCAAACCCCCCGTAACAGTACTGCTATTATGAGTAAAGAATTGATAGCCCCAATCAAGCAATGTCCTATTAAAATAGATGTATTTATTAATTATTGCATTACTATGACTGGTAATTATAACTGGGTATCAAACCTCAAAATTTGTTTCGTACCAACTAAATTGTGTCTGTCACGGAGTATTGAGAAAGAAGAAATCGGCTGATTAGTCAGACTCGTCATTGTGCTTGTTTCAATAAAATTCAAATTATCTGAATCTTGGATGAGATACAATAGAAACAGTAGTTTCACAAGGCAAGGCAAAGTTAAGCAAAGTTTTGTTTGTAATATTTTGGAAGTTTTCTTATGTTCCCTCATGTTGTCCTCGGATCAAATTTGACCCATTTAAAAAAAAAATTGTTTGTCACTGTTTGTGTTTCTTAAATATGTAAAAATAATTTTAAAAAATATATTATTTTTTCATAATGAAATGCGGGGGATGAGTTGAGAAAGCTGCTTTGTGGGCAGTCGGCAGCAGGGTGACAGGCTGTTGCTGGGGTGATGACAGGTACATGTTGGCTGTATGAAAGGACTTCATGTTGTCATGGAATGTGTGTTTCCCTGATGGGATCATGTCCTGAATCTGGATTGCTCAACATTAGCAATTGTTCATTTTCTGAGGGCAAGCAATCATGATGATGACACAGTTGGCAAACATGTGTGCTTCAAACTGCATTAAAGCTTCTTGCACATATCTGGTAGGCGTGTGTATCATTTGATCGTGATCATTTTCTCAACGCGCATTCTATATGAGCCCGTAAACACAGCTGCCAATAATGGTTCTGACCTGATTCAGATGATTGGCTGAGGACCCGGGAAGAGAAGAGAAGAGAAGGGAAGTAATGGATAAAAGACAGGTGCTGAATACATAACAGATACAAATCGGCTTCTTAGCCTTCACCCAAACAAATTGCAGTTTTTAATGTTTTTGTTTTACAAAATCTGGCAGAGAAGGGAGACATTTATGAATTCAGAAATGCTAGTCTGTATTGACGACGTTCCACTTGTGGGATTGCTTAAGTGCTGCCGGATGTCCCTTTTTACCCAAAGTGACTTACAATTGCTATATATGTAAGTAGCACACCTGTGGAGCAACTAGGGCTAAAGTGCCTTGCTCAGGGACGCATATCAGAAAATATGGAATGTCAGTAAAGTGCCAACATTTTTTAAAAATAAATAAAATAACACGACAAAACGTTAAAAAAGTAACAATGAAAAAAATGGTTAAATCCCCAACAAAAGTGTGAAAAATCGCAATAATAAGCACGAAAAACATTGGGAAATACAGGGAAAAAACGTCAGAAAAATAAATTTCAATGTTGGAAAAAGTGACATTGAGATAGGGACAACAAAACAGTTTTTTTATGGTTGACAGGAAGACAACACAAGGGTTAAAAGGTGCTCTTGATGAATGCTTAAATGTATCAGTGTCAAGCATCAGAAAAAGTATTGTTTTGATATTGGCATCAAAAGTCATGTATTATATTGGCCCCAGTATCTCTGATGTTTGACAATACCCAGCTTCACCTGTAGTCACTGACTAACAAGGATCTGGCCTAGACCACTTGGCGTCACTATGACGTGGACCGAAGAAGACAAACTGGCACAAGACAAAGGGAGACAAGGACTATTTACACATGAGGTAGGGAAAAACAGGTGAAACCAATTAGAGGCAATGGGGAGGGAGACAATCACAGTTGTGGGTAATTCACACAAAGGGAGGAAGTCGGGGCTTGAAATGAGAGGGTGAGCAAATACAAAATAAAACAGGGAGACTAGACATGAGTGACTTGACTTGAAAAACTTGACGCGACATAACACCACAGCATGCTGTAAAAATATAGCCAAGAATAAACTTTTGTTCTATTTTATTGGATTTTTTCAAACATGGATAAAAAAAAAAACTCTTCACAGCTCCTAGAATGAGAACGCTGCATTTAATAAATGTTGTAGTTGTAGTAGCTCTAAGGAGCCATTCACGCTTCCCAATAGTTGAAAAACTCACCCTTTTTTGACAAATTGCTTTACTTATGCATTTGCAAAGTGTAATGATTTGAGTTTTTTTTCCCCTGTTGTATCAGGTGCCAGCCCTCTTCCAGAGCTTTCTGCCCCACTTATGATCCATTATCAGGAAACATACTTATCATATTAATTTCATAAAGTGTTTGTGCGAGTGCAAAATCCAACTCTGTTAAATGGTTGCAGGCCGGACGTAGAGTTTAAGGTCATCTTGCCAATTAACCAAAAATGGTTGAATTCAATCAAATTTAGTGTTTGTTCTGGCTGCACCTGAGTTCTTTATTGTGTTGTTGAGGGCATACGCTTTTATACATTTGAAGTACCATTTGGGCCAGTGGCCCCACATAATCAGAGTGACACTTTAATTTATTTTCAGCGTAGGCTGCTGGAGAGGTTCAGAAAATTCACTTTGTTTTTATCTGTAAGTGAGACGGTTTTTTTTTTTAATGTGGTTCAATTGTTTTCAAATATACCGTGACAGTTCTTTCTTGTCCTTGAAAAAATAAGTTTGACAAAGTAATCTACATCAGAGGATGGAGTTGCTTATTTTGTCAGGTATTAACCACCTGTTATCATAGGACGGGAGTTCCATACTTTGAGCCGTCTTCTCAATGAAGACTTAAAGGTTGCAATAAAAAGTGCCAGAAAAAGTAAGTAAGGGGATCTTAAACTAAATTAACTTAGATCAATT